>NC_133621.1:225458393-225677066 GCF_048593235.1 Sminthopsis crassicaudata
TAACCTGCAGAGCTCCTCATTTGTCCTGTGATCCCACAGAGAGGTTTTGCACATGTTCTTTCCATTGTATGCTGAGTGACTGTGAGATTCTGCTTTTTGTATTTTACTGTTGGCCGGCATACTAATGAGGCCATCATGGCAAAGAGCCTTGTCAAGTTAAGCATTTCCATCCCGATCTTTATAGACATCTTCCCATTGAATCAATGGTGTATAGATGTAGCTGAAATCAAGTCAGGTATATTTGCATTTTTTAGTCCCCTCTCAGACCATGGCAATTATATAAATGAAGAAACTAACAAAATGGGTAGTAGAAAGAGAATAGGCCTTGAAATCAGATGATCCAGTGTTAAATATGGCTTTTGCCCCTGACTTAGGAAAGTCACGAAATCCTCAATTTTCCCTCTGCAAAATGCAGATAAAACTTGTTGGGAGGAATGTGTTTTATGAACCTTAAATGATATAGAAATATAAGCTATTCTCACTCTTGAGTCAGAGATATGTATTCCATTACCTCCTCAGTTTCCAAGTTCTCTGCATATAATGACCATCAGACGCAATGATTGTTAGTTTCAATGTCATCTCTATCCAACTGGCAACAAGCATTTATTAAGTACCTACTATGCAGAGGGTACTCTGTTAAGTATTTCGTATACAAAGAAAAAGTGAAAAACTTTAATTGATATCAAAGAGTTTACACTGTGCTATTGGCTTGTAATATACAACTCAAAATTCAAATATGTAATATTTCAAAATGTAATATACAACTCAAATCAAGCAACTAGGCATTTTCTTTGGTACCTTTAGGATAACCTTCAAATTATATGTTTATATTTATTTATTTATCTGAGGCAATTGGAGCTAAGTGACTTGCCCAAGGTCACACAGCTAGGAAGTGTTAAATGTCTGAGACCAGATTTGAACTCAGGTCCTCCTGACTTCAGGGCTGGTACTCTATCCACTGTCCCACTTAGCTGCCCCACTTTTATTTTTTTAAATAGTATTTTTCTCAATTTTATGTCAAAAAATATTTAGCATTTATTTTTTTATAAGATTTTGAGTCCCAAATATTTCTTTCTTCTCTCTTCTCTTCCAAAGATGGTAAACAATTTGATATAGTTTAAACATGTGTTATGATATAAAATATATTTCCATATTAATCACAGTTGTGAAAGAACAGACGAATCAAAAAGGGGAAAAAAAACACAAAAAATAAGTGGGGAAAGTTTCCTCTGATTTTAGAGTCCATCAGTTTTCTATCTAATTACGGCTAGCATATTCTTTCATAACTTCTTTCTAATTGCCTTGGATCATTGCGTTGCTGAGAAGAGTTGAGTCATTCATAGTTGATCATCATTCAATGTAGCTGATCCTTTATCCAATATTTTCCTGGTTCTGCTCGTTTTATACAAATGTTTCTAGATTTTTCTGAAATCTTCCTGTTCATAATTTCTTATTGCACAATAATATTCCATTACATTTATACCACAACTTGTTTAACCATTACCCAATTAATGGGCATCCCCTCAATTTATAGTATTTTTCCACCATGAAAAGGGTTGCTACAAATATTTTTATGCATGTAGGATCTTTTCCCTTTTTTATGATTTCTTTGGGATATAGATCTAGAAGTAGTATTGCTGGATCAAAATGTATGTACAGTTTTATCTGTAATACCAGAGAAACTGAGACAAGACAGAGATTGTTTTTTAATCTTGTAACGTGGAGAGTTTTAGGCTAGCTTGCTGTAATGGAACTCTTGTCCAAAGCATTTGGCAGTGAGAATGCAGGGAACTTATATAGGGTTCTAGGGTTTGCAAGCAGGATACAAAAGGCAGAAGCAGATAAGGGGGCAAGGACCCTAGGTAGGCAGACAAGCCAAAATTCCAGGAAAGGATCATAACTTAACCCTGACAGGTCAAAAGGAGGAGACAGCTAGGCAAGGGGCAATACACAAGGGGAAATTATCTGAAATAATGTACCTGCAGTGTATGACACAATATGTATATAAAGTGGTCAGAGTTTCAAAGTTTTACCTGACTCAATTCTCCTGGTCCTAATGGCAAGGAAGTGGGGTGGGGGAGATGGCCTTGATTTTTTTTATTCACTATAGGCTATTATTCAAGGTTCAGCACAATATATAGACCTTTGAGCATAATTCCAAAGCGCTCTTGACAATGGTTGGATTAATTCACAATTCCACCAATAGGGCATTATTATCTCCATTTTCCCGTATACTCTCCAACATTTATCAGTTTCTTTTTTTGTCATATTAACCAATCTAATAGTTGTGAGGTGGTACTTCAGAGTTGTTTTAATTTGCATTTTTCTCTAAAATGATTTAGAGTACTTTTCATATGTCTATAGATAACTTTGATTTCTTCATCTGAAACAGCTAGTTCATATCTTTTGAATGTCTATCAGTTGAGGAATGGATTATATTCTTATAAATTTGACTCAGCTCTCTACATATTTGAGAAATGAGACCTTTATCAAACACACTTGCTATAGAAATTGTTTCCCAGATTTCTGCTTTTTTTTCTAATCTTGGCTGCATTGGCTTTGCTTGTGCAAAAGCTACATTTCATAATGCACTCTCTTGTCTTGCCATGAATTCTTCCCTTCACCATAGTGTGAGATATTGGTCCATACATTTCTGACCTATTGTTTTCCAGTTTTCCCATCAGTTTTTGTCAAATAGTAAAAAAAAAAAAAAAAAAAAGTTAGAAATCTGGTTTAGCTGGGCCATCTTCCTTTATTTTTTTTTCATTAATTCCCTTGCTATTCTTGACCTTTTATTACTTCTCATGAATTTTTTTGGTTATTTTTTTCTAGCTCTATAAAACAATTTTTGGTAGTTTGGTGATTGGTGAATTAGTAAATTAACTTAGGTAAAATTATCATTTTTATTATATTGCTGTAGCTCACCCATGAGCAACTGATATTTTCCCAGTTGCTTAGGTCAGATTTTATCATGTGAAAAATGTTTTGTAATTGTATTCTTTATTCTTCTAATTAGAATAAAGCATCAGTAGCCTGCTTCTAAACTGTTCACCTTCTTCTGCTGACTTCATTTTGTATCAGTTCATACAAGCTTTTCCAAGGTTCTCTGAAACTGTGCCTTTCTTTTTTACTTACAACAAAATAGCATTTCATTCCATTTATAAATGATGTGTTCAGCCATCTCCTAATTGGATTTGCAGTTCTTTGCCACCACAAAAAATCGTTATTATAAATATTTTTCATTTATGGCTCTTTTTCTTCTTTATTTGATCTTTATGAGATAGAATAGTGATATCATTGGGTGAAAGCATGTGAAAAGGTTACTTTGGAGGCATAGTTCCAAATTATTCTTCAGAATAACTAAAATAATTTACAGGTCCACCAACAGAGTTTTAATGTACAATTTCCCCAGGGTCACTTCCATATTTTTCATTTTCCATTTTTTCAACTTTGTAAAATCTGATGAGTGTGAGCATGGTTTTAATTTGCATTTTTCTAATTATTAACAACTTAGATTATTTTTCATATTGCTATTGATTGATCGGTTAACTAGCATTGATTTGTCTAATTGTTTAATCTGTATTTTTATAAAGAATGTTTTATAATTGTATTTATATAGTTCCTATGTGTAATTAGACTCCCAAATATTTCATAAAATTCCATTCAAAATGCCATTTAGGAAATTCAAAATGTGCCATTAGCTTTTCACCTGTTTGCCTGAATAGGATTGGGGCAGAGATATTTAAGATCCAAAGTCTTTCCCCAATATGGAAGTGATCAAAATATCTGAACAAATATTTCTCAAAAGAGGAATTTGCAAACTATTAAAAACCACTTGAATATACCAGATTACTAATAAAAATGGAAATAAATATCAAAACCTTGAATGTTCACTTTATACCTAGTAAAATGATAAAGATGGCAATAGATAGTACTATTCAATTTTGAAGAAGTTTAGGAAATAGACATTGTCAATAGAACTATGAATTAGTACAGAAAGCAATTTGGAATTCTGCACTGATAGACACCTATCCCAAGTTGGTTGGGTGAAATAGGGGTGAAATATTTCATTAGGCAGCAAATTTTTCAATGTATTGATCAGTTATTTCTAAAATTTTATTTGCTCCTTCCTATTTTTTATTTTCTTTCTTTGTAATAAAAGAATGACTCTGAAAAGGAGAAAGGGATACAGGAAAAAATTAAGGAAGTTTGAAAAAATAGTAAAAATCTATTTTTTAAATCTTAAATTTAAAAAATAGCACTGCTTATCTGTTTTGCCTCTGTATTTTACTAGGTTGAGAATAGATATTTGCTAAACCAAAAGACTGATCATTTTGAGCTTGTATTACTGGTTTCCAGAATAGATACAAGCTTAAATGCCTAAATACACCTGTCCATGCTTCCCAACTTGACTGAATTTGATTTGGGGGTGAGGATTCCAAGTTCTTTCATTGCATGAATGTCCACAATGATAACTAGGAAACAGAACTGTATGTGTGCTTGCATGTGTACATATGTGAAAAGCTTAGCAAACAGGAGTTGCTTCTAACGTCCCAGAGCTTGATCCAAGTTAACAAGTGCTGGTGAAAAATGAGAGCCAGGAAAAAAAGCCAGCACATGGCGAATGGTCCATCTGCCTGGGCTCCAAATCAGATTGCCGCAGACCTGATGTCAGAATCACAGATGTAGCTGATGACTGATTTCTAGCCAAACTTCTTGAAACTTTTTTTTGAGGCAGCTGACACCTGTTTAAAAGTTTTTCTTCTCCCCACATCTCTAGCACCATCCCAATATAATGTCAGCTTTTATATGTAGAGATGGGAGAGAACAACCAAAATCAAATTTAGGATTCAGCAAGGATTAGGATGATTTGGGTCCTTGCCCTTATTTCATGGTTTCCTCAAACAATGCTAGACCAGAAGAGGTTTTAAGAGTATCTGGTCTAATTATCTCATTTTACAGATGAGTAAATTGAGTCAATGAGATGGGAAGTGAGGGACTCTCGGTCACAAAGCTCTCAATGGCATATCTTAAGATCAAAAAGTTGAAGGGCTGTAAAATCTTATCTTATCCAACTCTTTATTTTTACTGAAGAGCAAAATGATACCCAAAGAGGTGATCACTGATCACTGCTAGAAAGTAGTGGTCAAGATTTAGTAGATTTTATATATATATATATATATATATATATATATATATATATATATATATATATATATATATATATATATATATACATATGTATAGTGTTTTAAGATTTGTGAAATGCTTTCTATATGTTAACTCATTTTGTCCAGTCTTAGGAGATAGGTGTTATTATCATCCCCATTTTACAGATGAAGAATATGAAGCTGGGAGAATTTAAATTAGTTATTTAGGGTCACACCAGGAGGGAATGAATGAAGCAAGATCCAAATTCAGTTCTTTTTGATTTTCATCCTTTGTTCTATTCCCTGTGCTTCTTAGCTGACTTTTCTTAAGAAGAAAAAATACAATCATGGTGTTGCTTCTTTCCATTATCACTCATAATAATAACTATTATTATGTAATGCTTTGGGAGTCAAGATATTCTAGTTCCAGTTGCTGCTATGCTTCTCAATATCTCAAGGAAGTCACTAAGCTTCATAAGTCTCGAGGTCCTTATGTATAAAAGGAAGATCTTGAACTAAATGTTCTCTAATGTTCCCTCCAGCTCAAATATTCTGTGAATCTCCTTTCTCTTGTACCTAAGAGCCCCCTTGAGTAATCACGACTGAATGCAAAGCTACTTAAGCTTGGCTTCAATCCAGCAAGTGGATTTAGGGTTCACAACAATTTAACAGCTCATAAGTTCTGATCTAACATGAATTGGTGGCTATTGTACCAATCATTCTGTGGCTCATCCATGACCTTCAGGAATCATGGTGTTATAAGACATAATAAAATAAAAATAGTGACAATAGTATGCAATTCTGCAATATCGAAGGCCTGCAGGAGTCTTCTCTCTGGATTCTCAAGTCTTGTTGGAGATGAGCATCAATAGAAATTTCCCTCCACGTTTGACAGATGATAAAACTAAGTCACAGAAAATATGTCAGAGATCATACAGTTTTTCAGTGTTTCAGGAGTGAAACCAGGATGAGAAGCCAGTATTCCTAAATCTCAAATCTACTACTGCTTCCACAGATATTCACAATCCTGGCATAATATAGCAGGAACAGTTATAGATTTAGAGAAGGAGAATCAAAATTCAGATTCCATCTTGGTTCCTTTCTATTAGTATGACTTTGGGAAAAGTCATTTCTCCTTTTCCAATCTCATTTTCCTTATCTATAAAATGAAGAGATTGGATTAGATGATCGGTAATACCTCTCCAGTTATAAATCAATGCTCTTTTATGAAATGAACAGATGCCATTCCAGAGGACTAATGTTAAAGAATTGATCAGCTTCTGATCAGCACATGAAAGGCTTAAAATTAGAATGAAACATATATTTTTGGACATAGTCAAAATGAGAATTTATTTTGCTGCACTGTGAATATTTGTTATGAAAGTTTTGATTTTCTTTCTTTTTTTTTCCTTTTCAATTGGGGAAAAGGGGATTGAGAGAGGAAGGAAAAAATCCTTGTTAATCAAAATTAAAGTAAATTAGTGATTTTATGATCATAAAGTTAGAACTCATATTTTCTCTAGCTGCCCCTTTCCCAGAACATGAATGGGAAAGGATGAAATATTATTAAATGCCTTAATGGGCATTCAGAATAGGGGTGCTAAAGTTTTGGGCCTGTTCCCTCTTTAAGTCAGGGAGCCTCAAAGAGTCCTTAGGATGAAAGGAAACAGTTTCTGTGGCTTTAGCTTCAAGTTACTCCTCCTCTTTCTTCTATACCGCCCCCCTTTATCCTTACTTCCCCCAAACTATAAATTCCTCTCTCCTTGATTTGCAGCTGTTTCTCCTGAGGCTGCATTCTTCTCCCCTTTAGTAGGTATCATATTTACTGTTCCTCCTTAGGGTACTTCCAGGAGAAGACAGGTGCCACTTTCATGGAGGGACTTAGCCAATGGCAACCAGCCCCTCCCCTCCTTCCCTCTGGTGAATATTCACCTGAGTGCTAAGCAGATGATGACAGAAGATGCTGAAGGCCTAAACCTGCAGCCCAACCCAGACTCCTCCCTTTCCCCACCTCCCATGTTCACCCTCCCTTAAGCACTAGAGGGATTTATGGAGTAAAAAAAACTCTAGGTAATTCTAGCCACAATCTCAGCCTCTCCACCTGTGACCCTCTCTCTGGAATTCCTGGGTGGGGAAGCTCATCGGCTTAATTCTCCACTTTGGTGTTTGTTACAAGGATCCTGCAAATCCTTTTGTTTGTTTGTTACCTTTTTCCTCTGGTATTTTGTGTGTTCCATTTTCTATGAACCAAGGCTTCATTTGGCAGCTGGGCAGAGGAATCAAGCTCTGACTGGCAACATCCGTCCCCAAGCCTGGGAGGCTGCTTGGACAAGCTTGGTCTTAAAAAAAAAAAAAAAAAAAGAGAGAGAAAGAAAAAAACCTGAAATCTCTCTGACGCCCCACTAAGAATACAAACAAGGCTGGTCTGACTCACTCAGGTCTCTCTTCCAAAGATGGGTTAACCCTCTGAGTCTAGATGGAGAAGTATTATGGCTAAAAATGGTGGGGATAAGCTTTAGAATAACACCTGTAGCTGCCAAACTCTGCTTGGCCCTTACTTTTAGAAAGAGTATTTCTTAGACTTTCCCTCTCTCCTTATCCCTTTTATTTGCACTTACTCAAAGAATCTCCATTGCCACTAATCCCATTACCACCACTAGTCCTCTCACATATTCCAGACATGTTTCCCAAATGGAAGAGAAAATGCTATTTCCCTAAGCACTGTTTCATAAAGGCCTTGACTAATTAACCCATGCAAGGGTTAAACTAGGGCAAGACTGAGATTTACTAACCAACATGCATATCTAGTCAACATGCCTCCCAAGCCATGGATCCAGTCTTTTCTCTGATGATTCAATAATTAGAAAACATTTCAGTGAATGTCTACTTCTCCCCACTTACCAGTCACAGCCTCCTCTCTCAAAACCCTTATTTATAGAGCCAACTAGAGGTATAGCTGATGAGGAAGATCCCTGAGAGACCTAGTGGTTGGCCCCCTTCTTCAGGGAGGGCCTGGCTGCTTTTTCATCCCAGAACAAACACATTTTTGATCTACGAAGCTACTTTCTCTCCATGAAAGGATGTGTCTCCCAAGTGACCTCTTCCTCCGTAGTTGGAGGGAAAATGTGATAAAAGGCAAAAGCCGTGTCCTTTGAAGATAATTCATATGTTGGCCAATAGCTGGAATAAAGTATCTGGGAACCCGGTGCAGTCTCCAAACAACTCCGCATTAAAGGCATCTGGGTTTAATAAAACTAATAAATCAAACACTGTTAGGCGGCACCTCCTGGCTGTGTTCTAGGTCTATAATTGGTGCTTGTAGAAAAGAAATGCATGAGAATCATGGAGTCAGCAGAGATGCCACGAACCTCTGATGAGCTGATTGGGCTCTCACAAAGGTCCTCTTCTTGAATTGTTTGGAGAGGAAGCTTATCTAAAGTACAGCTCCTTGCTTTTTTAAAGAGCCAGATCACTTGTCTCCAAACTCAAATAAGAATGCTTTTGCTCTCCACAGCAAACCCCAAAGATGGGAGAATACACTCAAGAGGAAGTGATCAAGGAGTTTGGTAATTTAGTCTAGAGAAGCAAAGACTGTGAAGAAGCTTTTAAAAGTCTTTAGACCTGTTACAGATTATTATACATTAAAAAAAAAAAAAAGTAAAGAATAGCTATTTTTCTCCTAGGGAGGAGCAAAGGAAAGGGGAGGTATAATAGAACATATACTTTTAGAGGGTAGGTACTATTGTACTTTTAGTCTTTCTATACACAGTGACTAGCACATAATAATTGCTTTATGGAGCTTGTTAATTAACTTATTGATTATAGATTTCTAGGCACAGAGTATGGGATCAGGAAAGTCTGTGGAATTATCTTCTCTGATGGCACTGTGAAAAAGCTGTCCTTCTGCCTAGGATGACTCAGATTCAATTCTGCATGGAAGTAGAGCAAAGATCTTAATAACTTTGTTGTATATCTTATATCAAAAATGGATTATCCAAAGTGAGCATAGGGAATTCCACATAGTAATGCTTAATAAATATTTGTTTAATTGAATACATTTTATAAATATAAAAACAAAGTCAAGATCTCAATAAAGAGTGAAACTGAGACTCATAAGACACCCATTGGCCCCTACAAAAGAATTTCAAGGGATATTTTTAATCTTCCAGTTTAATCTCTGCAACAGTTTATATGACTTGAGGTTATGAAATAAAGTAGACAGAATCACAGAAAACATATTACAAAAGGTCCTCTAGTTCAACTTGTGCCAGTATTTTCAACAAGAAGCCATCTATACTTGATATAAATCCTTTAAGTGAGTAGGAACTCATTTCTTTCAAAAGCATCCTGTTTCACTCTTATTTTTCCCTTTTTCTTTTCTTTTCTTTCTTTTTTTTTCCCCTGAGGCTGGGGTTAAGTGACTTGACTAGGGTCACACAGCTAGAAAGTGTTGAGTGTCTGAGACCAGATTTGAACTCCGGTCCTCCTGAATTCAGGGCTGGTGCTCTATCCACTGTGCCACCTAGCTGCCCCCATTCTTCCTTTTCTACATTTCTGGAGCCAAAATATGACTACAATTTCTGCCAAATCTCCTAGTTCTTCCCTCATGGACCAATCAGAATGAATTTATCCCTCTTTTACAAGACAACACATCCAATACTTGGATATACCCATCAAATTTTACCTGAATCTCATCCAAACTCAACATCTTCAATTTATTCACCTGATGCTTATGCATGATGACTTTGAGGTCCTTCATAAACCTGATTCCCATGCTCTGGGTGCTCTGCAGTTTAGCAATGTCCTTCCTGAAATGTTGGAATAGCTAAATATAGAACTTTTATTATAAAAAGCAGGCCCTCTTTAGAATGAAGAACAAGAGAGCAATGGATATTTGATATCACTTATAAATTCCCTGACTTATCTTGGAAACCCCTCCACACCAAGGTGGCAAAGTACTTGAGACAGACACCTGTTGAACATTCAATACATAGATTTTGGGTGCAAAGACTAAGATTTAGTATTGATTCCAAGAGAAGCAACTGCACCGTGTTCTACTTCCCAAATCTGATTTCTTCTGCTCCCAAATAAAGAGAATAATCTCTAGTCATTATTCAGCAAGACACTGCAATATTGAGTGTCTACATTTTTCTCTAAAAGTCAACAACAATAATAAAAGCTAACATTTATATAGTGATTTACATTTGATAATATGTTTTCTTTAAAATCCAGTGAAATATGGGGCAGGTAGGTGGTGCAGTGGATAGAGCACCAGCCCCAAAATCAGCAGGACCTGAGTTCAAATCTGTGATCTCAGATATTTAACAATTCCTAACTGTGTGACCTTGGGAAAGTCACTTAACCACAATTGCCTAGGAGAAAAAAATAAATCAAGTGAAATAGGTAGTTCCATTATTATTATTATTATTATTATTATTCCCTATTTCACAGATGAGAAAACTGAAGATCATAGAGCTAAAGAGGCTTATCCATCCACAGCCACACAGTTAATATGTGGTAGATTCAGGACATGAATCCAAGTCAAATTAACTTTTTTTGGAGGCAATTAGGGTTAAGTGACTTCCCCATGGTAACATAGTTAAGTGCCTAAGCCAAATTTTAACTCAGATCCTCCTGACTTCAGGACTGGTATTGTTTCCACTGCACCACGTATCTGTTCCCAAATTTACTTTCCATTAATAATACTAGAGATAAGATTCATTCTTTTTAATAATCTGTATAGCATAAACAGGGTAGGGAGATTGGACTTCAGTTTAAAGAAAATGATAAGTAGTTGTGGGTAACTATAGTTTTTTGTTTTGTTTTGTTTTGTTTTTGTTTTGTGTGTGTGTGTGTGTGTGGCTTAGCATAATATAATAATATTGCCTTTTATTTTTATGGATTTAAAAAATTTGTTTTATGTTTTTATATTTTTGTTGTTTTGTTTATTGAGTAAGAAGCTCAGACAATTGGCATCATTTATAAATTCTCACCACATTCCTGCCAAAAAAAAAAAAAATCTTATTTTTGAAGCAGTCACAACAGTCTAACACTTTAAAAAGACAAAGGTGGTGCTTTAGATAAACTTCACAAGTCTCTAAAAACAAACAAAAAACAACCCTTTAAGCTAGAGGTAATTGCATTTATAATTTTGTCTATAGATTGAAAATCAAGATACTATAAATCTGTGTAGGGAAACCCTGAGTGGTTCCCTCAGCTAATAGGCTTGCTCTTTGCCATCCATCCCCTTGAGGAAATCACATTTTATTTCTTTTGAAGAAATTTTATATTTACTTAATTGTATATGCTGTACCCTATAGTAGAATGTAAGGTCCTTGAGGGCAGAGATTATTTTGTTTTTGTCCTTATATCTCCAGAACCTAGAACAGAGCCTGGCACATAGTAGGCACTTAACAAAATTTTTTTTAATTGAATTGAATTGAATTTTCTTGTAGTTAAGACTAAAAATAGTTTTCTCTCCCATTTGATTTCAAAGTATGAACTGAATACCAAAGCAATAGGGAAGATGAACCATGCCAGACGGGTGATTCTCATTGTTGATGGATATTTAGAAAGCAAAGAGTATTATAGGCCAGGATCAAAAAGGGATAAAAGGCACAATTGTTATTGTCAAGGAGTTTACAATCCAGTTGGCCAGAATGGATACATATATTACAAAGTAAATAACGATACAGTGATGTATATTATAAGTGAATATGCATGTTATACTAAGTGAGCAAGCAATAAAGGTTAGAGCTCAGAGAAGGGAAAAATCACTATGGCTTCAGGAAATTCTGTATTTCACAAAGGAAGCAGCACTTGATGGGGACATCAAGGATCATAGGGAGTCAAAAGTCAATGTAGAAAAAGTAAATGGGTGTTCCTGGCAATTATCAGTTAGGTGACTAGTAGGTAGAGCATCAGTCCTGCAGTCAGGAGGATTTGTTTTCCTGACATCAAATCTGGTCTCAGACACTTAGTACCTATGTGATCCTGGGTGCATCATTTAGCCCTGTTTGCCTAATTCTTCATCTGCATTAAAATGGGCTGGAGAAGAAAATGGCAAACCATTCCAACATCTTTGCCAAGAAAATCCCAAAATGAGGTCCCAAAGAGTCAGACATGACTGAAAACAGATTGAACAACAACACATGTATATAGCACTTTCAGGGCTACAAAGAGCTTTCTAACCAACAACCCTGTAAATTAGGTAACCTGCAGATTTTTTATTCGTCTTTTACAAATAGGGTTCCAAAATAAACTCACAATGAAGAAGTGTAAGATCCAGGATTCCAACTTAAGTCTCCTGATTCTCAATTCTTTCCACTATAGTATGAACAAAGGCAAGGAGGTAAAAAACTGCAAAAATAACTGACATTTTTATAATCTTAAGATTTACAAAATACTCTATCTATATCAAAGGTGAAACTTGCAGGTCTCATGTGGCCAGCAACACTCCCAAGTGTGGCCCAAAGCAGATTAAAATGTAGCTCTTATCTGATTTGCATTGGTGCATTAATAAAAAAAAAATTAAAAAAAAAGAAAGAAATGTGTAAATAAGTATGGTTTTCTAAGTCAAGATGTGGTTCTTCGGGGATCCTTATATAGGGTCTATTGGCCCCTATTTTTTATTTGAGCTTAATGTCACTGGTCTACAGTATTTCATTAGATCATCACATTAAGCTTTTGAGGTTGATGTGACAAGTGTCAATATCCCTGTTTTATAGGTGATGAAATTGAAGTTAACAGTTAAGTTAGATGACTCTCCCACAGTTGAAGAGCTATTATGTGTCAGAGGGAACCTTCAAAGTCACATCTTTCCTTACTGTGAGTCTGGCACTATTTACATCCTTCCCAGGAAGAAAGTGAATGAATCAGTTTGGTTAAAGCAGACTCCAAAAAGGGAACAGGAGGAGTTAAGACTTCAGAGAGAGAGAGCAAAAGCCAACAATTACCCTACATATATACCTTAACACCAGAGAAACTCTACCCCAGCAGTAAATTAGTATAATAATCTTATAGTGTTGCGATAATACCAGATTCATCTGAGAGAGAGGAGAAAGAAAGAAAGAAAGGAAGAAAGAAAGAAAGAAAGAAAGAAAGAAAGAAAGAAAGAAAGAAAGAAAGAAAGAAAGAAAGAAAGAAAGAAAGAAAGAAGAAAGAAAGAAAGAAAGAAAGAAAGAAAGAAAGAAAGAAAGAAAAGAAAGAAAGAAAGAAAGAAAGAAAGAAAGAAAGAAAGAAAGAAAGAAGGAAGGAAGGAAGGAAGGAAGGAAGGAAGGAAGGAAGGAAGGAAGGAAGGAAGGAAGGAAGGAAGGAAGGAAGGAAGGAAGGAAGGAAGGAAGGAAGAAAAGAAAGAAAGAAAGAAAGAAAGAAAGAAAGAAAGAAAGAAAGAAAGAAAGAAAGAAAGAAAGAAAGAAAGAAAGAAAGAAAGAAAGAAAGAAAGAAGAAAGAAAGAAAGAAAGAAAGAAAGAAAGAAAGAAGAAGAAAGAAAGAAAGAAAGAAAGAAAGAAAGAAAGAAAGAAGAAAGAAAGAAGAAAGAAAGAAAGAAAGAAAGAAAGAAAGAAAGAAAGAAAGAAAGAAAGAAAGAAAGAAGAAGAAAGAAAGAAAGAAAGAAAGAAAGAAAGAAAGAAAGAAAGAAAGAAAGAAAGAAAGAAAGAAAGAAAGAAAGAAAGAAAGAAGGAAGGAAGGAAGGAAGGAAGGAAGGAAGGAAGGAAGGAAGGAAGGAAGGAAGGAAGGAAGGAAGGAAGGAAGGAAGGAAGGAAGGAAGGAAGGAAGGAAGGAAGGAAGAAAGAAAAAGAAAGAAAGAAAGAAAGAAAGAAAGAAAGAAAGAAAGAAAGAAAGAAAGAAAGAAAGAAAGAAAGAAAGAAAGAAAGAAAGAAAGAAAGAAAGAAAGAGAAAGAAAGAAAGAAAGAAAGAAAGAAAGAAAGAAAGAAAGAAAGAAAGAAAGAAAGAAAAGAAAGAAAGAAAGAAAGAAAGAAAGAAAGAAAGAAAGAAAGAAAGAAAGAAAGAAAGAAAGAAAGAAAGAAAGAAAGAAAGAAAGAAAAGAAAAAAATAGAAAGAAAGAAAAGAAAAAATAGAAAGATTAAAGAGGAGACAGATGCAGGAAAGGAAGGAAGGAAGGAATGGATGATTAGATAAATATATGACAGCTGAGATAGATGAATGGATGAGTAGATGGAGGGAGAGAGAGAATATGAATAATATCGGGTATTTGTACTGTGGCTTTTTTGTTTATCACAAAATTTCCACATTGTTAATTTCATTTTATCTTCAAGGATTTCCTGGAATTTAAGCAAGATAGGAATTATTAGTCTTATTTAACAGATAAGGAAACTGAGGCTGTTAAATTCCTTGCCTAAGGCCTTGTATAGTGTCAGCAGCAGAATTCAGGTCATATTATTTCTTGATGTGCTTGAATTTTGCCACACATACATGTGCACGCGCACACACACACACACACACACACACACACACACACACACATATACCCACACAGAGCCTGGAAATAGATGTGCTTAACTGTAGCCATCTCACATCCAGACTGCACACTGTAAGTAATGGCTGTTTGCAGAGAACATGGGGCTCCTGAGGAGAGGACTTTATAATAGCCCAAAGTATTAAGCTAATTAGTGCCTGGGAAATTCCTCAGAGAAGGCATTACAATCAGGAGCCGCTCTCTTTAGGAGCTCCCTGCACAGTAGGTAACTCTGTAAAGCTCTTCTTTCCTGCGGTGCAGAAATCATAACCACAGTTTGTTCTGATCGAGAGCCATGTATGGCCAGAGCATGGAATAGGAAAAGAAATGATTTCCGTTTCACAAGGGACTAGATTTTGGATTGGCATTTGTCCCACAACCAAAGGAATTTAGATTTTAACTTCTACTACAGCTGGTTGCTTTGAGCAGGGAAAGGTCCAAAAGAGGAGGAACATTGGATGCAAGTCTAGCAAAGAGGAAGTATGAATGAATAAGTGAGTGCATACATGAGTGAATGAATGAAGAAGTATTTATTATATTGATTGATTATTGCCAGATACTAGGTGCTAGATTCAGGGACAGAGAAACAAAATGAGATAGTTCCTGCCATCAAAGCATTTACATTTGTCCTAATAGAGAGACGGAGCAAATATAAAGTGTCAGGGACAGGAGTTTTGATGTGAAGAGGAAATGAGATTTTGAGTACAGTCATCGACCAGTTTATTGTCCTGTGGATGCCAGTAGCAATGATAGTCTTGATATGGCTACTATTCCCAAAGAAAGAAGTAGAAAGGGGGCAGGAGAGTGGAGAGTATCACATGGTGTCAGAATGGATTGCAGGGAAACCCTGGCTATGACCAACAAGAATTTCAATCAACAAGCATCTGGCTGAAGGAAATCTGGAACTGCTCTGGGACCAGCTAGGTATATTGAGTTTAGTGAATTTGCATTCAATCACCCAACCATTCAGTATAGTAAGCAATTAGCAAAGCTTTGCTGAATCAAATTGAATCGAATTGCCCCCAAACCAAGAGAAAAGAAGAAGGAAGACAGGACCTCAAATCCTTCTGTTCCTTCCAAAGTTTTCCGCATGGCCCAAGGTTAAGAACAAAGGACAGTGATTTGGAATTGAGCATGCAAGACATGCTCTTGGGGGCCCATCCATTCACAAAACACACAAGCCTATGAGGAGCTTCCCCAAATGCCAGGGAGAGATTGATAAAGATCACACAGCAAGGGCTAAGGGGCAATTGTAATCCTTTTTCTAATCTCAGGGAGATTGGAAATAGCATTCCAGTCATGCTGCCGACTGAGAGAACGTCACCCCACTATTGCAGCTGCCACATGTATCTGTGATCGGATGAATTATAGAGATTAGCCGAGCCCAAGAATTACTCCACCACTTTTTGCATGGTTCTTTGGCCAGTTCTTAAGGGAAAATAGGCTCCATCAGCCTCCGCGGGGAAAGGTTTAGGAAGATGTGTGCCGCCACCTAGCGGTCAGAGAGAAACCCAAGGAAAAGACTCCCTGAGGGATTTAAACTAAGAGAAAATGCACTTCTCATCAAATCCCCAACTCCCCTATCCTCGCCCTATTGGAGACTAAGCTAAACTGAGGGATGACTCTCTTCTAATTAGCTCCGACATGGTTACTTTCCTTACTCCAGGAGATCGGGGGAGGGGGGAGAGAACCTTTTTATAGCATCCTCTGAATTTTAGCACCCAAAGAAAAAACTCCCACCCAGGTGTCCTTGTAGTGCGGCTTAGCAAAGAGCCGTCCACCTCTCTGTTGAGTCCTTTGAGGGCAGTGTGGTATAGGAGCAGGGAAAATCCTAAAGTCAGAGTTCCGAGATCCAACTCAACCGCTATATTAACTGTGTACCTTTAGCAAATCCATTCTCTCTGACCTTCAGTTTGTTCATCCACTGAATGAGGGGCCCGAGCAAATTATCTCCCAGATCTAAAAGTCTGTGAATGCTGTATGAAGAGAGGTCCGGTGAGTGTCCTACTAGGGACAGATAGAGAATCCCTTTCCGTTTTGCAGAGAACTGGATTTGGGTCTGGCGTTTGTCCCATAAACCAAGTGAAAGTGGGTTTTAACTCCTACTTCAGCTGGGTGCTTTGAGCTGGGAGAAAAAGAAAAGGTAGCAAGCTCGGCTGATCATTCCAGACAAGTGTGTGGGAGCTGCTTAGCACAAAGACCAAAAAACAAGGTCAGCAGGGGAGGAGGAGGTAGAGAAAAAAGCATTAGATTCAGATGATCCAAAGATACCAGGGATTTATATATGAGGACTATATGGTGCAAGCTCGGGAGATGGGAGATGATCCTGGAACTAAAAGGCACCTTAAGAAGCCAATGGCAACTTTCCATTCCCAGATGATGTTATTTTTAATTTATCTGAATACTTAAAACCATTGCTCCCTGTATCATACCGTGCTTTTATCTTTCACTTGGTTGATTGTGGCTATAGAATGTTCTCTAATGCCATTCCTCCATATTTTTACCTGTATTTTATGAACCATAATGTTTTCCTATGTAAGGATCATAAGATTGAAAGGTACATTAAGGATGTCCAACCAGACATCCCTGAAATGGTGATGGTGCTCAAACATTTCCAATGATGGGAGCACTTCCAGTAACATGATATTTAAATCAGAACATATTAGATCTAGATAGTATTTTAGTTTCTTCATCTGAAAAAAAAAAAAAAGGAGTTAATAGCAGGGTTGTGAAGATAAAAGGAATTATTTGTCACTTTGCAAACTTTTAAATGCCATATGAATGGTAATTATCATTATTATTATTTTAGACATCCAGTGACTAGAGAATCATATGATTTAAAACTGCAAGAGAACTCAAAAATAATACAGTAGTCTGACCCTCTCATTTCACAGATATGGAAAACTGGGCCCCAAGAGAGATTAAGTGACTTTCTTATGGTAAATTACAGAAGAGCTGCTGATCTCAGAAAATGAGTTTTTTCACCAGAAATTCCCTGAACAGATGAAATCACAAGTCCAGACAAAAACATATTAACTCTGAAAAGTATACAGTATATCTCATTTTTACACAACTAGAAAATTCAGTTTAGAAAAATCAAGAAGTTTACCCAAAATAATTTAGACATAGCAGAAATGAAATTCAAAGTTCTTTTGACTCTATCTAGTGCTTTTCCTAACCTATACTGATCTTCTCCAGAGGAAAGAGTGAAGCTGGTGACGTTATACAACCCTCCCTCACTTAAATCCAGTTCATTTGAATGTCATGGCATCATTTCCCTAATGTCACATAATCTTCTAAAACTTTGGTTCCTGAAATCTTGAAAGATATTTTGGGGTGTTCTGGCTTAAACCCAAAAACCATGCCTTAAACTCAAATCAGTTTGGTTCTCATTGATTAGCCAACAATAGCCACAGCCCAAAATTTACTTGGTCATAATTTGGGCCCAGATTATTTCAGAGTGAATATAAATAGCAATTGTTTATTTTTTGGCTGGAAATTCTAAAGGTCCTGAATTTTAAAATAAATTATGCCCCTCCCCCTTCCTTACCATTAGGACTTAAAAACCATGGATCTTTGATCATACTTAAATACCATTGAGTCATAAACTTTTATGCATAAATGCACAAGTGCATTATCCCAATCCTTGCCAGGATAATTCTCCCTCCTTTTGAGTACTGCTCCTTTCCTTGCTGTTTCCTGTCCACAACCTTCTTATCCTGACCCCTATCCTGTCAGGATTAAGTTGTGATCCTTTCCTAGAATTTTGGCTTGTCCATCCTCTCAGCATCCCCACCCCCATCTGCCTTTGTTAAAACCTAGTTAGCTAAAAACCTATATAAGTTCCCTGCCTCAGTTTCTCAGGCCAAATGATTTGGACAAGAGTCCCATCTGGCTAGTTAGTCTAAAACTCTCCACATTAAAAGATTAAAAACCAATCTCTGTCTTGCCTCAGTTTCTCTGGTATTACAATCAAGAACAAAGGACCAGCAACAACAACAACTGACCTAATTGCAAAAGCTTTTCTTGACAGAATCATAGAGTTCATCTAAGTCAATCCACAACTGAGTTGGTATTTGCTCTACAACATAACAATAATTAGCAATTATTTACATCTTTAAGGTTTTCAAAGTGCTTTACATATTTTACCTCACTTGATTGTCACAACAAACTTGGGAGGTAGGTACAGGGATGATGAGTGAAGTGATAGACATCTGTGTAGCAATGGCAGTATTGATTTGATTTTACACTGAGGCAAACATCTGTAAAGTGACTAACACAGCTAGTGTCTTGAAGCCATATATATGTGAACTTAAATATTTCTGATTTTAGGTACAGGATTCAATATACTGTGCTACATATCTACAACATACTAGATAATTGGTCATTCAGCCTTTAGCTTCTCCTTGAAGACTTTCAGTCACAGGACTCAGACTGCCTCCCACCACAGCCCATTTCACTTTGGGACACTACTGATTATTGTGATCTATATCCCTCCCTTCTTTTATATTGGAGTTTCAAAGGCAAAAGAGGGAGTGACTTCTTTCTGAGAAATCTAATCATTTTAGAAATTAAGAAATCTAAAGTCTAATCATTTTAGGACTCTCCCCTACTTTCACAATAAGCTTTGTCTCTACACTTTTCTTTAATTCTCTTAGGGAAGGTCAACCTGAGCTGATTTGCTCTGGGAATGTCCCTCTTGGTTTTATGGATTCTTCACATTTCTTTAGCCATCTCACCAATTTTGTTTTTAATTTTGATATCTTTTGCTTTAAGTCATTTCCATTTTGATATATCTCTATTTCCACTGCAGTCCCTCACCACCCAGAGAACCATCTCTTATATCAATCTCTTATAATAACAAAGAAGAGTAAAGATCACAATTTAGCAAAAACTATCAATGGAATCTGGAAACATCTGCAATCTCACTCAGAGTTCCCCACTTCTGCAAAGAAAAAAGAGAGGTTCATTTTCTCATCTTTTTCTTGGGCTGTCCTTTGTCAATATAATTATTCCTTACTCGGTTTGCTTCAAAGTTAGATGTCTCACTGCTGAAAATTATTTCATTCAAGAGGCTGTTCAAAACAAGGAAAAACCAACTCCCTGGATGTGTGGGCAGCTGGACGCTAAATGAAATGTGCACTTTGTGGCCAGAGGTAGGGTAGTGTTGTCTCTAATTGGTTATATGAGCAAAGCCCTAACTCATTATGATTTGTAAACTGTGGAAAGAGCTTTCAGAGGGGGCAGCCCCACCCCCTCTCCCTATTCACCTGGAATAAATATGACCAGGGCTCAGGCTATTCAGAATGGAGTCATTGAGTTCAATTTTCTAGATCGTTTATTTTCCCTGCTCCTCAGGTCACTGAGGTGTGGGCTGAGGTTTTATGGGATGGAGCCGTTTTGGGCACATAATGGGCTGCTTCCTATAATATGAAAGGAGAGTCAAGAAAGGAAGGGGTGAGGTTGTGAGGAGTTAAGACAGGAGCCACAGTGGGCTGCTGCCAGCAGTCTAGGGTGGAGCTGTATCTGTGTCCTTTGACTTACCTGGTGGGGTGGTGTCAACACCTGGGGAAGGTAAATTAAGTTAAATGTGGGCTGAGGTAAAGAGAGGGAAGAGAAATCTAATTATTCAATTTTTTAAATGAAAATGGCTTTCTATCCTACAAATATAAGTCAATCCTGAGAAAATAAAAAGTTTTGTACTGAATGTGATTAATTCCAAACCAAGGGAAGGAGTAAGAATACACATGAAAGCTTCCATGTACCTACAATGTGGGACCTTAGCTAAATTATTTCACCTTTATGAAGGTTTACATAATTCCTCATTTGTAAAACAAGGTGGGCAGTTGAAATGGAAAAACTTTAATGTTCATCTTAACTCTAACAAGCTTATTAATTATAATTCTGTAATTAATCTGAAGAGGGTGAGGGCATACAGTAGTCTCCATTTCAGTAAAGTGAGGTGATAAGTGCATACACTTTGTCTTTCTAATCTGGAAGAAGCTAGAAAGTTGGGGTACCATTGATCAAGTTTTCATTCAACAACATTTATTGGGTTTTTATACTAAGTATTAGGTGCTATGGTCAGTGAGACTAGGGAGCACAACCAACATACAAAACCAAGACAATTTATAACTTAAGTCTTAGAAACATCTAGGAGCCTGAGATTTTAAATGTGGCTACATAGTTTATAGTTGAGGTGGAATTTGAAACATTCAGAGAGCTATTAAACATTTACTAAGTGCCCACTATATCCCAGGCATGTGGTAAGCATTGGGAATACAAAGAAAGGCAAAAAATAGTCCCCTTCATCTGGTGCTCCTTCTAATGGAAGGGAAGAAAGCAAGCAAATATGTATAAACAAACTATATAAACAAACTATACAAAGGATAAATAAGAAATCATTAATAGAGGAAAAATTGGGAAAGATTGGGTAGAAGGTGGGATTTTAGTTGGGACTAGAAGAACTCTAAGGAAGTCCAAAGCTAGCTTTGTCTCAGGAAGTGGAGGTGAGAAGAAAGAGAATTTCAAGCATAAGGTATAGTCAATAAAAATGTCCAGTCAGAATATAGAATGTCTTTGTTTATAAGCAGTTAGGAGGCCAGTTTTTTGGAATGAAGAGTTTACAGAAGGGAAAGGAAGTTATAGAAAGTGTAAAATATAGGAGAAAGAATTAGGTTATGAAGAATTTTGAAAGTCAAATCTCTATTTGATTCTAGAAGTGATAAGGAGCCACTGAAATTTATTGAGTAGGGAGGGGAAGTGTTTGAACCAGTGCTTTAGGAATCAAGATCTTCCTACCTCCAAAGCCAGTATTCTATCAACTTGCCTCTTTCAAGGAGATAAAAGATAATAATGTGATATTTGCTGCAAGGAGAATACAAATATAGGGTTCATGAAACCCAGAAGGGTTTGACTGGATGAGTAAACCATCTCTAAATATCATCATCACCTTCATTATCACCATCATTGTTGTCATCATCATGATGACTAACCATCATTAATTATCATTATCAGTAGCATCATGCTTTAAAGTTTGCAAATTATTGTCAAAGAATATCTCATTTTGACTTCACAAACATCCTGGAAAGTGAGTGCTATTATAATTT
The DNA here is from genome assembly GCF_048593235.1 of Sminthopsis crassicaudata. Classification (NCBI taxonomy): domain Eukaryota; kingdom Metazoa; phylum Chordata; class Mammalia; order Dasyuromorphia; family Dasyuridae; genus Sminthopsis; species Sminthopsis crassicaudata. The sequence goes on from NC_133621.1 coordinate 225,480,128, forward strand.
CCATTTTACAGTTGAGGAAACTGAAGCAGGCAAATGTTAGGTTGTTCAAGATTGCACAGCTAGATAAGTATCTGAAATGAGATTTGAACTTGGGTTTTTCCTGACTCCAAGACCACCAAACAATCAGCAAGCATTTAGTAAGCTCCTACTTATGTGTCAGACTGTGTATTAGACTCTGGGCATACAGAATTAAAAATGAAAGAGTTTGCATGTTTAATAGGGCTTATATTCTATGGAGGAATATATGCAAAGTAAATGTAAGGAATTTGGTGGGATTGTTTTGGTTTAATTTTGTTGTTGAAGTAAGGTAGAGTGAGGGGAGGTAGCAGATCTAATCTACTGTTGATTCTCACTGAGAACAGATTCTGGACTCTATTGTTATTCATAAACTTTGTGATGAATCTTTTATAATTTTTAGAACTTTTCCTATTAAGAGTTAATAAAAGAAAAAGATAATTTGGAGCTCTCTGTGTATTGGGGGAATGGAAGCAAGGAAATCAGGGAAGACTTCATGAGTAAAATGTCATTCAAGCTAAACCTTGAAAGAGGAGTAGGATTTTGATAAATCAATCAACTAACAAGAATTTTAAACAATCTACTTTATGCTAGGAAATATTTGTTTTTTCATTTTTTAAACTAATTTTATAATTATAATATTTTTGACAGTACATATGCATGGATAATTTTTACAACATTATCCCTTGCACTCACTTCTGTTCTGAATTTTCCCCTCCTTCCCTCCACACCCTCCCCTAGATGGCAGGCAGTCCCATACAATTAATTGGGGGAAAGAGCATGTATATGAGTAAGAGTAAGAAACAGAGAGTACTAATAGATTAGAGGAACAGAAAAGTGGTACTCCAACTAAGTTTTGAAGGATACAAAATTAAAAAAAAACAGTGATTACAAGAGAGTACATTTCAGGCATGGGCTTTCCAGAGAGAAAGCATGGAGATGAAGTGTATTTGTGAGGAACTACAAGAAGACCAGTATGGCTTGGTCATAGAGTATGATAAGAGGAGTAATAGATTCTAAAGCTGTAGAGATAGGTTGGAAACTTTAAATGCCTGTCATTTAAATGCCAAACAGAAGAATTTATGTTTTATCCTGCAAGCGATAGGGAGCCACTAGCATTAAATGGAGAGGGAAGTAATTGCACTTTGGAAAAATCACTCTGGCTGCTATGTAGATGACAGCTTAAAGAAGAGAGATTTGTGAGGCAGGAAGACCAATTAGGAGACAACTTCAATGGTCCAGGTTATGTGTGACAAGGTTGTAAACTCAGATAGAAACTATATGAGTAGAGAAAAGGAGTTGGGTATAGGAAATGTTATTGAGGTAAAAGATGGTATTTGACAAATATATATGTGTGAATTTTTTAATTTGGAGAACTGGCAGGACAATAGTACCCTTGAAAGAAAAAAAGGGAAGTTTGTATGAGGGTTTTAGGGGAAAATATAATGAGTTCAGTTTTAAACTGATATGCCTGTGGGACATCTGTAGAATAGGCAGATGATGAAATGGAACTACATCAGGAGAGAGATTAGGAATGGATATTTACATTTGAAAATCCTCTTCAAATAGATTTAGGTGAAACAGGAAAATGATAGAAGAATATACCAAACAGAGAGAATTACACAGAATCATAAAGGTGGGAAGACAAAATGGCATGTTTACAATTTTAATTTGCTGGAACATCAGGCTTATGTCAGGTGAATAGCAGGAATGGATGGATGGATGGATGGCTGAAAGATATCCATTAAGTGCTTACTATATGCTAAGTATTATGGTAAATTACAGGGCTACAAAAAGAAAAAAAATCAAGATTTTAAGGCACTCATTCTCTAATAGGGGAAGAAAATACTTAAGTTCAAGTATATGGCAAATGAAAAGACCTTCAAATCCTGAAGACACAGCAGAAGGGTTGATGGCAAAGCACAGAGGTCCTTAAGTCAGATCAGATGACAGTACCAGGGGATATTAAGGCACAGATTCAGGATAGATAATAAAGTCTGGTGTTTTCCATATCAATAGAAAGAAGAGTTGATGATTCCCATATCATCCAAGGCTTTTGAGTATAGTAGGAAATAATAGATAAGTGTTGGGTAGTTAGTCACTATAATCTTTGAAATGTCTTCTGTAACCATTCTTTTTTCACTTCTACTACTAGCAGCTGTCAGTGACTAATTACTTCATTTTTGGACTATCCCAACAACCCTCTAAATAGTCTTCACAACTCCAGGTTCCTCTTTCTTTTCCTTCCCCTTCTCCTCTTTCATGTACATCCTTGTCAAACTAATTTACTTTAAAACCATTTTCTATCACATTAAATTTTCATTCAAAACTTACAATGGCTCTCTATTTTCAGTGACAAGTTGAAACTCTTATTCTTGGTTTTCTATTCTATCTATCCAACCTTATTTCATATTATTACCCAAAAGTGCTGATTCTGTATTCTCCATAGCACATTTATCTTTCAGATAATTTCTTCTAATTACTTGACTTTGATGACACCACACATTTTTATTTCTCCTCTTACCTCCTTAGCTTTTTCTTGTGTGTATCCTTTATTGCCTTTCTACCCCCATTAAATAGGCAACATTTCCATTGTCCAGAACTGTTTACTCATTTTTACTCTCTGATTTCAAACATTTCTTAAGAATAATTCCTTAATTTAAACTCTAACCTTGACCTCTCCTCACAATTCCAGCTATCTGGCTATTGCAGATCTCTACTTAGATGTCCTGCTGACATCTCAATCTCAACACATGCCAAAACAAACATCTTTTCCTGTTCCTTCTCTAACCTTCCCCATTGTCTGAGCCTAGTTTAAAAAAAATCTTTGTCTTTGACTCCATTTGCTTTCTCAATCTCCAAGATCAGCCAGTTGCCAAGTCCTGTCAATCCTATCTTCATATCTTCCAAATTCCAAATATCTTCCCACTCCCACTGCCACCACCCTAGCTCAGGCCTTCTTGCCTTATTACAACAGCCTCTTCTGTACTAGTTTCTTTGCCTCTAGTCTTACCCTCTTCCCATACATCCTACACATTGCTTCTCAGATGAACTTCATAAAATGAAGACGTGATCATGTCTCAATCTTCAATGATACACAACTATAGAACAGACAAAAATCCATATTTTTTAGCCTGACATTAAGGAACCTATAACTTTACCTTATTCTGTTTGTTTGTTTGTTTGTTTTTTTAGATTTACTTCATGCTACCTCTATTTGTTAGAGGAAAAGAGCTGGATTTGGAGTTAGGTAACTTGGGTTCAGGTCCAGCATCTGGTACATACTACCTATGTAAGTTCAGCCAAGTTATTTAATTTACCTAAACCTAAGTTTCTTCAACTGTAAAGAGAGGCAATTAGACTAAATGACCTTGAAAATTCTTTGCAGTTCTAATGTTCCCTAACCTTTTTTATTATAGCTTTTTATTGATAAAACATATGCATGGGTAATTTTTCAACATTGACCCTTGCAAAAACTTCTTCTCCAACTTTTCCTTCCTTCTCTCCTCCTCCAGTATTGGCAGGCAATCCCATATATGTTAAACATGTTAAAGTATATGTTAAATGCAATATATGTATATATATTTATACAGTTATATTGTTGCACAAGAAAAATCAGATTTAGAAAGAAGGTAAAAATAACCTTGGAAGAAAAACAAAAATGCAAGCAAACAACAACAGAAAGAATGCTAATGTTATGTTGTAGTCCACACTCGTTTCCCAGTGTTGTTTCGCTATTCCCTAACCTTTTGCAGCTCTGTAATACCACTCTTAATGTCTGAAACACTTTTCCCTCTCATCTTTAGCTAGGAGAATACCACTTATTCTTCAAATTGCTGATAAAATGCCATGTCTTCCATACTGTCTTCCCTGAGCCCCTAAACCAAAATGGATCTATCGGTCCTTAGTACTTCCTTAACACTATATTTTTATGAAAAGCACTTACCATACTCTGTTTGGAGTTATAGTTACTTATGTTTCTGCCATCTCCCTTTCCAAGTTGGAGTGAGAACCAGGATACCACAGTATTTACAGTCATAGAATCTGAGTTCAAGTCACAACTCACACATATATCAGCTATGTAATGATTAGATAAGTCATATTTCTCTATGAATTTCATTTTCCCAATCTGTAAATTGGAGGTAATATTTGTATTCCTATAGGGATTTTTGTGAGGAGATATGAAAATATAAGCTTATATTAGCAAGGTATCATGGACAGATAAACAGCAGTCCCCAAAGCCAGGAAGACCTGAATTCAAATCCTGCCCCAATTTTTAAAAGTTTTATTGATGTGTTTTGGTTTTGTATTACAAACACTTATAGATTTTCCTACCACTACATTCTATGAGGAATGTCTTGTAACAAAATAAAATAATTAAGCAAAACTAATAATAAAGTGACCTCTTCTGAAAGCACATGCAAAATTCCACATCTATAGCATTCCTCTTGCATACCCCTTCAAAATCTTTTATATTTAATTTAGTTGACTGAAGAATTTTTTCTCATTCTTAATTAAGAATATACCGAAATATATGTCTCACTTTATACCCTGAATCCAACACTTTTCTATTAGGAAGTGGATAGCATCTTTTTTTATTAGTCCTCTGGAATCATTGTACATAGTTCTTACATATTTTAAAGTTTTTTTTTATCTTTGCAGTGTTTTATAATATAAATTGTTATTATGACTCTGCTCAGTTCATTTTTCATCAGTCTAAGTAGTCTTCAAAACTGCTTATTTTTATAATGTTGGTGTTAAAATATAAACTGTTTTTTTCGTTTTGCTCACCTCACTCTGAATGGTTCATATATTTTTCCATGTTTCTTTGAAATCATCTATTTCCTCATTTATTACAGTGCAATAGTTCTTCATCCTATTGATATACCACAATTTGTCTTCATCTTTTGATTTAATCATTATTTTTAAACTTCTTATTAATATAATTAAGTTTATAATTTTCTCACTCATCATTTTGACTTTTGTCTTGACATTGAACATCAATGACTGAAGGAGAAAATGAGACTAATAATTTTATGAGACTAATAACTTTTACTTAAGTACAAGTACTCAAGACATCACCTCATGGTGTCCATGGTTTTCTTTGAAAACAAAGGACAGGGAAGCTAGATGGTTCAGTGAATAGAGGAGCAGCACTACAGTCAGAAGGACCTGAGTTCAAATCTGGCCTCAGACACTTTAACATTTCCTAGCTGTGTGACTCTAGGCAAGTCACTTAACAACAATTGCCTCAACAAAGACAAAAAAAAAGAAAAGAAAAAAAAAACCAACCAAACAAAAGACAAACAACAACAACAATAAGACAAACACTATTCTTAGTATGAATTTAACCTAGTCATAGTGTATAATCTTTGAGCTTATATGTTTTAGCCTCTTTGATAATACTTTAAGTTTTACCTCAATGGTCAACAACTTTCAGTGTCTTAGGCAGAGCTTTAAAATCATGAATTCTAATAAAGATGCTGACCTATACTGGTAAAGGGAATGTCCTTACCTTTGAGTTACCCATGCTAATGAAATAACAAATCAAGTCCCTAGTATTGTCATCACTATCATCATCATCAGTATCATTTATGTTTTGCTTGTCTTTTTGCATTTATCATAGTTCTATGACTCTTAAGTCATATTTTCCCCTAGTTTGTATAAAATCTCAAAAGCCTGGGGTGGATAATGGAAGTGAACTATGAAGAGTCCTAGCTCCTAGAAGAATTGGCACTTTGTTCTGCTAACTGATTCTTGTAGATAGATGACCATAAAGATAAATATGGCTACATGAAAGTTATGGCTGAAAAAAATGGAAGAGTAAATGGAGAGGGAAGATATAAATGGAGAATAAAGATAAAGTTGTAGATCTAACAGCATGATAGCAAGATCTCCAAGCTCTGTAGCTGCCCTACAGCTGCTCTAAGGACACAGAAGAAAAGAGGAAAGAGGCAAATGAGGGTAATGTGTGTTAGCCTATTTTTTAGCTATAACCCCTTCAAAAAAACTGAAGTTCTAGAGTATAAGTATTCTTTGTTTCCTAGGTGGGGTAAGAAGTTTTTTTAATTTTTAAAGCTTTTTATTTTCAAAATATATGCACGGATAATTTTTTAACATTGATCCTTGCATAGCCTTGTGCTTCAGATTTTCCTCTCCTTCCCCCTACTCTCTACCCTAAATGGCAAGTAATCCAATATATGTTAGACATGTTAAAATATATGTTAAATCCAATATGTGTAAACATATTTATACAATCTCTTGCTGCACAAGAAAAATCAGATCAAAAAGGAAAGTAAATGAGTAAGAAAACAAATGAAAGCAAACAACAATAAAAAGAGTGAGATTATTATGTTGTGATCCACATTCAGTTCTCTGAGGGTAGATGGCTCTCTTTGTCACAAGATCATTGGAACTGGCATTAGTCATCTCATTGTTGGAAAGAGTCATATTCATCAGAATTGGTCACTGTGTAGTCTTCTTGTTGCCATGTATAATGATCTCCTGGTCCTGCTCATTTCACTTAGTTTCAGTTCATGTAAGTCTCTCCAGGCTTCTTTAAAACCACCATCCTGATTGTTTCTTTTTGTTTCATAACATTCAAATACCATAACTTATTCAGCCATTCTCTAATTGGTGAACATTCACTCAGTTTCCACTTTCTTGCCACTATGAAAAGGGCTGCTACATTCTTGCACATGTGGGTTCCTTTGATAGGAATTATTTTTAACTGTATACTTTTTTTTTTCTCACAAAAAAAGACTCAACTTTCAGGATTTTGTCTACATTCAGGTTAAGCTTCTCTATACTTTTGCACTGGTTGTTGCCCCATGCTTAGATTATCAATCAATAAGCAGTTATTAAACACTTAATAGAGAGAGGAGTCTGGGAAAATGGCATAATATGTTAGAAGACTTTCAACTCTCCATTTTTTTCTCAATGAAAGAACAACAGAACATCACCTCAGAGCAATGGAAATAAACACAGGATAAAGCAGTTGTCCTCTTAAAACAATTTGAGAAGGAAAGATCCAACTTCTAAGGACAGAAGTTTGACCCCAGTAAAGTACAAACAGCTCTAGGCCAACTCTGCAGAATTAACCAACAAGGTCTGGGGATGGTGGAGGCTGAGTAGATAGCCTCAGTCTCAGAAACTTTCGTCCAGCAGACATTGTGGAGGTCTAATGGCTGAGCAGAAGAATGAGGGAATCTTCCATTGTTCAGGTCCGCCAAGCACAACTGTGCAGAGTATTCTTGTCCCAAGCTATAACTGTGGGGAGAAGGAGTTAGCACATACTTAGTGAGTGCAATAGCAAATTTGCAGGAATCCTGTTGTCTGTGGGGTCTTGCAGGAAAATAAAGTCCCTGTTTTCAGTTCCAGATGAGAGAACCAGTGTAGTTTGAAGTCACCATAGGCTCCATACAAAGCAAGATCATTTGCAGGACAGTGTGGCTGAGGGCCCTAGCTGTGCCTTAGGAATAGAGGCATATATATATATATATATATATATATATATATATATATATATATATATATATATATATATATATATATATATATATATATATATATATATATATAACATCAGGAAAGTATCTAATTCAACCCCCTGAATCTTCTCCTATCTTCATGGTCATGGATGTTCTTATGGTATTGTTCTCATCCGAAATGTTTATCTCATTTCTTTCCTTAGAACTACATTCTATGCATCCTGAAAACTTTTAATATTGTCTTAATCAAGTCTAACCTTCTGCTTGTAGCCCTCCATGGTACATAGGCATTTGGTCTGAGCTTCCTATATGTTTGTTGTTGCTCCAGTCTTGCTAGTTACTCCTCCAAGATCTCATATTCCTCTATGCTTTACCATTGTTGCCTATATGTTAATCTTATCTCAACAATTAGAGTGACAGTTTCTTGAGGTCAGGAACCATATTTTTAACTTGTATCTTCTTCCTCACTGACACAGTCATTTCACAGTGAATGTTACTTTAGAAGGGTTTGGGCTATCAAGAGGTATGGATCTGTATTTTGACAGGGGATTCCTGAAGATTAAAAGACCTTATAGATCTCAAATATTGAAAACCCTGGAAGATAGTTTACTTGGGCAGAGGACAGTGTCCACTGACTCCTGAACTTTAACATTCTTGATGGCCTTAAACTCCAACTCTGCCCTCTTACTCATTTCTCCTTTCCAATCACTATCTTCTGCCTACCGGAAGCTTTGTACTGCTAGGTCCTCCCTAGTGACTAGGTAGAAGTGCTAAAAAAAAAGTTCGAAAGATTGTTAGCTCAGTAGAAGATAATAGATTTATTACACCTTAATAAGAATAAGAAAAATGGGGAAAAGACAGAATTATAGAGTTAGAAAAGATTTCATAGTCTATCTGATCTAATTTGAACTTGATTTGTGATTTCCTTCTACAATACTCTGACAAATGATCATCTAGCTTCCACTCACAGATCACTAGTTATGAGAAACCATTTAAAAGTATCCTATCCCCAATTTTAACAGGTTTCACAAGTATGATGTTTTTCTTCACAGAAATCTAAAATCTGCTCTCTGAAACTTTTACCCGTTGCTTCTGGTTCTATCCTTGGGCCAAGAAAAACAAATCTAATTCTTTCCCATGACAACCCTTCAAATATTTAAGTCAATGATCACGTTTCTCTTAAAGTATGCTGTTCCTCAGGCTGTAAATATAGTACCTAATTTCTTCATCAATAGTTATGTATCATAGTTACAGTTTCTCTCCATCCTTATCACCTTTCTCTGGAGGAATTCTAGCACAGATATTAGAGACCCCAAAAAGTCACTAATCCAAAACATTCATTTAAAATATGAGTAAGATGCACAGAGGTTAAGTTGTTTTCCCTAGGTCACACAGAGCTGAATCAGAATTGAAATCCCAGATTCTCTCACTCCAAAGCCAGAGACCTTATGCTATATCAAACAGTTTTCACAACAAGAAAAACTATTTTTTTTAAATGTGGTGCCCAGAACTGAACAGAGATGGGCATGCTTTCTACCAGAGTAGGAGACAGAATCCCTTGTGATCTTGTCTCTACTCATTTGATCTCAAGTTATTCATCTTTCTGGGTCTCTCCTTCCTATATGTTTTTTAAAAGCAGATCTACCTACAAGATTTTTTAAAATCCCTTTAGATTCTAACAACATTCTATGTTCCAGGCTTCTCCTCCACCATCTCCCAGTCCAGCTCTTCTTGCCAGTCTGGACTAGTAAATAGGTAGAAAATAAGACTTGAAATCAGGAAGAGATACATTCAAATTCAGACTCACATACTCAGTTAGTAGTGTGATAATGGACATATTACTTAACTTTTCTGTGTTCAGTTCCTAATTTGCAAAATAGGAGATGGACATTATGGCCTCTAAGAACTTTTCAACTCCAAATCTATTGGGCAGAGTGAATCAGGACTGGGATGGGATGAATGGGAGCTGTCAGGAGCTGGTTGAGGACACTAGGAGCCCCCAAAAGAGAAAGCTAAATTTCCTCCCTGAATACAATCCAAAGACCCCTTCCCTTGGATCTGACAATCATCTATACCTTCACTTCCAGAAAGTAGCCACATATGGGTCAAATCTTTTTTTTTTTTTTTTTTCAGTCAAAATAAAATCACAGAGCAGAGCTCAGTTCTCATTAACATTGTGAGGTATATATATTCCTTTGTTTTTTTGCAAAACTCCTTGCAGGCTGATAATAAGAAAGTAATTTGGACTCTGGAAGGTATTAATCTAAAAAGAAAAGATGTAGATTCAACTCACAATTGATTTTATTTATCGCCTTCTCTCCAGCTAGGTAGTCAGATGGATAGAGCACCCAGTACTAGTCAGGATGACCTGAGTTTAGATCCAGACTCTACTTTCTAGCTGTGTGTCAGCAAGTCATTTACCTCTGATTGCATCAGTTTCCTCATTTGTCAGATGATCTAGAGACAGACATATCAAACCACTCCAATATCTTTGCCCAAAAAAAGTCAAATGGGTTCACAAAGAGCCAGGCATTACTGAACTACAATTTTCCCTTTCTCACCATGTCTAACAATTAAGATAAAAAGAATATGAAGTAAAATAAATTATCAGCTAAGTTATTTCTTTTCAGATATGCAATAATGTCTAGACCTCTTTGCTGAGATTCATTGATAACTTTAGGGCTGGAATAGCCAGAGACAATTTTCTTAATAGATGAGAAAAAAGTGTGATTTTTTTTTAATTTTAATTACCCAGTGAATGAAATGAAATCTGAAAGTGTTTAATTATTAGATTTACACTTCAAGATAAGTTCGGTGTTAATTACAGGTTGTCTTTTTAAAATTCTAATTCCAAATAATTAAATCCCAAACACTTTGGATCATTATGATTATAATTAGAATAAAGGTGTCTTATTTGAAACACAAGTTTAACTTTTTGTTTAACCTTATTACACTTCATCAAAGAGGGGACTCTTTTGGAAAAAATCCCTTTGGTTCCTTCTAATGCTGCTTTACAAAAGTAATTTAAATATATCTGATATATTTGTATATTGCTTTTACAAATTCTTTTCCTTTGCAGTAATGGTAAGGACTCCAACTGGTGTCTTCTCCATCCTCAAGAGTATACTACAGTATTGTAAATTTTTCTGCTGACATTCATCATTATCAAAAACTGAGAGTCCTCACAAACAAGTCAGGAAACAGGGGGGAGCTATATCAAGGCAATCTGGAGAGATGATGGCTGAAATAATTGGTTTCCTCTCTTCCGCCTCCAATCTGTCAATCAGCTTCAAGGAGAATATTTCTGAGATCTCAGGGACTGGTAGATGGATAAAGATGAAGGGTATAGAGAGCCTAGAGGAAGCCATACAGACTTATTGGCGTGAAGTAAAGTCAATCAGATAAGGCTATCATATTCCTATAGTATATTCTATGACTGGGGAGGTGTTTGGTGCTTGGGGCCAAGTAACAACAATGAATTGGGAGAAAATGTGTCTGAGTTTCCTCTCCACTGATGAGCTTTGGAACTTCAGGGTCTCACTTGGTAATGTTACTCAAATATCACTGGAATTCAATCCAATTCAAATCATCAAATATTTATTAAACTCTTACCATGAGCAAGGCACTGAACAAACAGAAACAGAAGCTACATATAGAGGTATAGGTCTAGATATAAATAAGATATAGATATAGATATAGATATAGATATAGATATAGATATAGATATAGATATAGATATAGATATTTAAAATAGTCCCTGCCCTGAGCAAGCCTACATTCTACTGAAATTGTAGAACTTTCACCTATTGCTGCTTAGATGATGTTGTAGAGATAAGGAGAAAATGGTCCTGGGAGTGAGAAAGAGAGAAAAGGGACTAACCTGTTATTTCATTCTATGAGGAATACCCTGGTAAGGAAATTCCCTCTATGCATGCTGGCTGGTACATTCTGTAGATTCTAATCATAAAGAATTCCCTAGAGAGAGGATTCTGGGAAGATAGCAGAATAGGTCACAAAGTTTTCAGCTCTACAAATTTCCTCAAACAACAACAACAAAAAAAAGCCAGAATGTCACCTCAGAGCGTCAGAAATAAACGCGCAATAGTTTAAAGCAGTAGTTCTCTTAAAACAATCTGAGAAAATCCCAGGAAAGACCAGAGCTCTGGGGGGCAGAGGTGTGGCCTGAGTGAAGTGCAAACACCTCCAGACCAGCTCGGCAGAATCAACAAAGAACAAGCCCTGAGGGCAAGTAGGTTGAGAGGCAGCCTCCACCTTAGAAACTTTCATCTAGTAGACCAGGGCTTCTTAAACTTTTTCCACTAGGGTGTGACTCCTTTTCTTATGAGAAATTTTACATGACTCCAGGTTTATAAATGTATACAAATCAAATATTTACTGATAATAAATCATAATTTCAAAACCCCCATCTTCAGTTATGAGACCCTATATTGAGTCATGGACAACAGTTAAGCTATGTTGTATAGATACTGAGGAGGTCTGAGGGCTGAAGAAAAGATTAAAAGGATCTTCCACTGTGGAGAGATGTCAAGTGCAACTGAGCTGACCAGACTGATCTCAGGCTGTGGCTTTGGGAAGAAGGAGCTGGCACACAGCTGCTGAGTAGCAGAGGGGCAAGGATGTTGGCTAGGGGCACTTGCAGGAGAGCAAAGTCCATAGTTTCAGTTCTCAGGCAGAGAGGGCAATTGGAGTTTATAGCCCCCTGAAGGACTTCACAGGGAGCAAGATCGTGTGGGGGACGTGTGGAGCGGTTCTAAGCATGGCTTAGGAGGTAGTGGAGAAGAGAGTGCTTTGACACAGTCCTGAGAAAATAACAGTAAAAAGGGTTTGGGGGTTGAGACATCAGTCCATTTGGGACTACAACTTGATTGCACTTATAGCAACAAAAAACAAAACAAATAAAAATGAGTACACAAAGGAGAAAGAATCCAACTATAGATAGTTACTATGAGGACAGAGATCTAGGTTCATATTCAGAGGAAGATAATGAAGCTTTTAAAAAGCCACTCATTTTTCAAAGAGAAATATCAAATAGTTCCAAGTACAGAGTTCCTTAGCACACTGAAAGATAACTTTGTTAGTATATTTCAGAGAAGGGACTTGATCCTTGGCTATCTGGTTTCAAGACTAGCTCTCTATCCTTTTCTATGCTGATTCTGGAGGGGAAAAAAAGAGAGTCAGAGAGAGACAAAGACAGAGACAAAGAGAGACAGACAGAGAAGAGAGAGAGACAAAAGGACAGAGACAGAGAAAGAGAGGAGAGAGACAGAGATACACACACACACACAGAGAGAGAGAGAGAGAGAGAGAGAGAGAGAGAGAGAGAGAGAGAGAGAGAGAGAGAGAGTGTCTTTAAAATACAAATTTAAAAAAATGCTCATGTCATTCCCCTGCCCAATAAAATAGACAATTCTTAGTTGGAAAGTACTGGAGGAAAGGGGGATGGGGATAGAGGCAAAAAGTGAACAGGCTCTGAAGAGAAATCCAGGGGGTGATCATAATAAGTAGAAAAATGTCACATTAAAATCTCCAGCTGCCAGTGGCTGGAGGGAAAAGAGTTCCAGACAATAGCTGAGGGAACAAGTCTTGTCTTGTGTTCATTCTTGTGGCTTAAACAAGTCTGTACTGCTGCACACAAAAATTTCATCCTCCAACAAATCTTAACTCCCTGCTTGCCTGGGTTGTGGGCACCTTTGAGCAGAAGCCCATTCAAAGACAGAAACACCAAAATGCAACTATCATCTCCCAGCTTCTGTCCCACCTAATTCTCACAAGATCAAAACCTCATTTCTTGGAGAATAATTCTGCCCTTTTAAGGGAAAAGCATGATGGGTTGAGGGGAAACAAACAAACAACAAACAAAAAAATTGGTTCCAGAATCCAAGGACCTAGCTTCAAATGAGAGCTCTGATATTTACTAATAGAGTAACCTTGGTTAAGTTCCTTTGTCCTCAGTTTCCTAATCTGTTAAATGAATGATTTAGACAAGAATGCCTCTGAAATCCCTTCCACCTTTAAATCTAAGGAGCTTTGAGGAAGATGGTAACTACTTCAATAAAATAGGTGGAAATAAGGTAAGGCAGCAGTAAAGATGAGCAGAATTCTCCTAAACCTCAGCACTGTGATAGTGAAATGAATGAAACCAGAAGAAGAATCAAAGTGTTAAATAAGTGGTTTACATCAAAAGGTCTCTGAGGTCTCTTTCACATTTAAATCCAAGAGTCTCCCAGGGGTAAAGACAATTATACCAGGGTAATGCATGGGATAAAGTTAAGGGAGGGGAGTGGTTGTTTAGAAGGAGGCAGCATGGAAGCTCTCACTTTCTCTCAAAGCCTTGTGAAGACTTATCCTGAACCCCAACACTGTAATAATGGAATGAATGAAATTCATTGGAGAAGAATCAAAGTAAAGTGCTATTTTAAAGGGCTATTCAAAGCTCCCAATATTAGAGAGTCTTTAGAATGTTTCCTAATTGAGAAGTAGACTAAATGAATGGGTTGTGTCCTATAAATAGCAGGTTCAACCCTAATTCTTTTCAAGGATGTTCCATTAGTCCAGTTAGCATACTGCCCACTCTACCAAGAGCCATTCTCCACATCCCAGGCTTCCTCCCTCCCACCCTACTTTTGGCAGCTTCCTTCCTCCCCCACACTCCACCCCCTTGGCATGCACCTTGTCACCTAAAACTGTCAACTTGCTTACTGGATAAATCAGTAGCTTGAAAGCAGCAGCAGCAGAAATAGGCAGAAAACAAGTTCTGCCTTGTCCATTGATCCAGTTTGCCTCTCCCAATTTAGTACAAGCTCTTTGATGGCCTCCAGGTTAGCCAAGAGGAAATACCCACATTGGATATTACTGGGGAATTCTCATTGTCATCAATTTAGATGGACTTTGATATGCACCTAGCTGAGTGGCTGAAAGAAAAAAGGGACCATGATCCTCTGTGTCCACCTTCTTGGGAAGATAAAGTTATAGCCTAAACTCCTCATTACTTGTTTTTCAACATTCAAGGCATTGTTCAGAATCTCACTCTAATTCATCCCATCTAGGTAGATCTACATTCTTTCCACTACTCACATCTACCATCTCTCCCAGCCAAACTTGCATACTCACATTTTCCTGATTCTTCCTATCTTTGTTCTTCCTATCTATGATGCCCTTTCCCTTTCTTTTCACCTACCCTCTATATACCCTCTATTCCTTTTCACAGTCTCATGGACTTTATAATATAATCCCAGAAATGATCCTTTGGGCATTCAGGGCAGTTTTCTCTACTGAGACATCATATATTGTCATTTATATATTCTACTTGTGTGCACAGCTTCCTTCCCACATAAGACTAAGTGCTTCTTGAGGGTAGATTGTATTTAATGCACTTGTTCCATTCCCATTGCCTGGCACAGTGCTGAGGCATTGTTAGCTGACTTGAAAGCATAGGAAAGTACCAGTCTATTGTTATGGGACAAAGTTGTCTGCATGGTAGGAATTCCATTGTAGAGTTAGAGAAGTGCTTTGTTATGGTGAGCAGAGTATATCATTATGTAGGGGTTTATAGGTGTGGACTGGCAGAGTAGATAGAGACCCATGAATCAGTAAGACCTGGATTCAAATTCAAGGTCTGACATATATTGACTTTGCAATTCTGGGCATGTAATTTAACTTTTGAGTGCCCACTTAGAGAGATATCTCTCCAAAATCACAAATTGCAAATTACATGTCAGTCTACAATGTTTCTTCACTGGAAATTCTCTATACCAATGGAATCACAAATACCATATAAAAACAGGGCCATAATTGTGGCAACCAAATTTGAAATATTTAACAAGGTTCTTATGTGTGCTTAACTGTGAGTCTACCCCAAGGCTCTGACCTATTCTCTTTTTCATGTGGTAACATCATCAGCCTCCATGAATTCAATTATCATCTATAGCTGGGTCTGAATTAGAATGAATTCCATGAAATAACGATATTACTCAAATTCATACTGCAAATTTCCACTATGTTGGAACCATTTCGCATATTTTACATAATCATAATTTCAAATAGTGGGAATTTGGATACATATAACAACTTCACAAGTTTCATTATTGGCACTATTCGAAACCTAGCTGTTTATGTATAATGACTGGTAGTCACCCATAATTTCCTTCCAGTTTTTCATCACCAAATGCTTACTGAGCATATATAACAAACTGAAGACATCTCAAACTCAACAAGTTCAACACAGAATTAATCTTCAAACTTTTAAAAAACCTTCCCACAAAAATTCTTCTGAATTTCCATATTATTGCTAAGAGAAAAACCATCCTTTTAATCTACCCTTGACTCCACTTTCATGTATACTCAATCAGTTGCCAAATCTCATCTTTTGAATCTCCACAACACATTTCATATACGCCAGCTTCTCCCCATGTACATTGCCACTGTCATCCAGACTTTTATCATCTCTTTGCATCACTACTTAATAACTCTCTAATTGTTCCCCCTGCCTTAAGTTTTATTTTATTTTTTTTTTCCCTCTCTAATTCATCCTCCTTGGGGCTGCCAAAAGGGATTATACTAAAGTATAAGTCTGATTAGGTCATACCCCTTTCACCAACTCAATAAATCCCAGTGGCTCTCTATTACTTCTGGGATTAACTATAAACTTCCATTTAGTATTTTTTTATTTTATTATTATTTTTAATTTTATAATTATAATTTTTGACAGTATGTATGCATGAGCAATTATTTTTATAACATTATCCCTTGTATTCATTTTTCCAAATTTTCCCCTCCCTCCCTCTACTCCCTCCCCTAGATGACAGGCAATCCCATACACCATTTAGTATTTAAAGTTCTCCAAAACCTTAGCCTTCCAGTCTTTTTACACATTACTTTTGTCCACACAACTAAAATCCAGCCAGCTGGTCTCCATGTTGTTCCTTCTATGTTATTGTTTGTCTCTCATCTCTACAGATCTGTACTCATGATCTCCCAAAATTATGGTGTTCTTCATAGAATTACTAGAATAAAAGCCCAGATTTAGTGCCACATAAGAACTTTCCTACTCTCCCTAAGTGCATATATTTGTGTGCACACATGAGTGTTCAGGTGTGAATATCTATGTATATGTAAGCACACATATATATTAATGAAAAAAAACTGGAATATGGAGTTTCTGGGTAAGTATTAATCAGTTTATTAATTTGGCTAGCCTGTAATCAATAAACTGATAGTTGATGGTTTCTTTTGGTAACCAAAGATATTCAATGGAAACCCTGAAAGTTTTAAATACTTTTTTGAAAGGGAATGTCACTGACAAATAAAAATCAACCCTGATTAGTGGAAGTTTAATGAGTAGGCGGTCTGAAAATCCTCCTGCTGAGAACTTGACTTTATTAAGAGACTCAGATACCTCCAGTAATCTGGACAGGGGAATTCAGTTCCAAATCAGAAAATTCCAGTTGGTTTTCTTCTTCATGAGCTGGGTTACCCCAACCTGCAATGGAGGGTACCAGGATAGAGGCTCCTTTCTAAAAGGACTTGCCAAGACTGGATTCTGTTTATGTTCTAAATAGAAGTTGGGTCTTCTCATTGGTAGGGTTCCACTGAAGACTGAAAAGCATATGTTTTGCTGCTAAAAGTCATCTCATCAGTCATGTCCTTCAGAATCTGACTTTAACAAAAACTAGGCTTTAATGAGAAATTGAGTAGAAAAGTCTGATTCCCAAATTATAATTGGTTATTAATGTAATAGTATAACAATTTATGTATATATTTATATGTACAGTACACATGTATATATGTATATGCATAAATACGTATAATGTACTATGTGTATATTAGTATATACACATTGCTGTATATCTGTATATATATACATATATTATAATATACATATTAAACTGTACAATGCATATGCATATAGTATGCTGTATTTGCATACACATACTCATGGTGCACATGTGTATGTATACATACACATTATATTTTATATTCTATTATACATACATTATTTTCTCTATTAGAATGTGTTTCTTAATGACTTTAACAATGACCTTTTCATTTTTTAACTTTGTATCTCCAGGGTCTAACACATTTCTTGGTATATAGTAAACACTTAATAAAATGCCTGCTTGTTTGATTTATTATTCTTTTCCCTCTTAAGGTATTAGTATAATAAAATATAATTAGGTGGTGCAGTGGCTAAAGAGCTGAGCTTAAGGTCAAGAAGACTCAACTCCCTGAGTTCAAATCTGGCCCCAGATGCTTATTAACTGTGTGACCCTGAGCAAATCACTCAACCCTGCTTGCCTCAGTTTCCTCATTTATAAATGAGCTGGAGAAGGACATGACAAAACACTGCAGTATTTTTGCCATGAAAACCCCAAATGAGGTCACAAAGAGTTGGGCACAACTGAAAAAATGACCAAATAACAACAAAATAGCAGTCTAGAAGAAGTCTATGGACCTGTGTTTGCAACCTAGCTCTGAAAATTTCTTGTTTTAAAGAAAAATAAGTAACTAAAAGTCCCAGTTTTCTCACTTATAAAAGAGGGATAATAATACCTGTTTAGGATTGAGTAAAGGAAGAATAAAGAAAATTAAGAACTCTAAAAGCATAATTTAGGTGTACTCCATAGCTCACCATGGCCCAAAAAATTGCCACTCAGTAGCAAGTCTTTTCCATTGAGGTAGACCTGATTCTGTCATTGGGGTCCATCCTTTAAGCCTTTCTAGCTTAGTATTTATTATCCTTCAAATTGTTCACTTCACAAATACAGATTTTGAGATCCAGGATCAAAAATAACACAACGAGGAGATCAGTTATTAGCATTTTGTGGTCATTTATAAGAAAGGGACTATCTAGATCCATGTGCTTATTGTCAGTAAAATTAATAATGACACTGCTAATTCATATTCTTTCAAGGTAGAAAGGATCAGGAAGTCTCAATCTAATGACCTTGCATATTGGACAACTGAGGTAATATGAGGCAACCATTACTCATTTCGGGAACACTTAAAGGGAGAAGAGATGTCTCATACCCAGGTTTCCTTCACTTAGCCTTTTATCATAGGTTATTCTTATTAAAGAAGTATCTATTAAATATCCAAGTATGTATTGTTCAGTCACTTCAGTCATGTCTGACTCTTACATGACCCCATTTGAGCTTTTCTTGGCAAAGATACTGGAATGATTTGCCATTTTCTTCTCTAATTCAAAGTACTATTCCCAACCTTACTATTCCCAACCTTAGGACTGAATAAAGGAAGAATAAAGAAAATTAAGAAATCTAAAAGCATAATTTAGGAATACTTCATAGCTCACCATGGCTGATGAAGAAACTGAGAAAGTGTCAGGTGACTTGCCCAAATTCACACAGCTAATAAGTGTCTGAGGTCAGATTTGAAGTCAGTTCTTCCTCATTCCAGATATGACTAACCAATGAACCACCTAACCACTCATCTAGGTGTATAAGATATTATGTAAAGAGAGCTGCACAGAAAGAATGTTTGCCACAGAAATCTTAGAAGCAGAGACCCAGCTTTGAAAATGAACTCTATTGGATGTGCAGGCAGTATAGCCAACTTGAGCAATAGAACTCAGACAAGAATGGGCAATAAGTTAATTTACATCAAGTAAAGATCAAAGGGAAGGGCATTTCAGGGGTGGGAAGTGAAGGTGGGTGTATAATTAGGTAGATTTGGGGAACAGCTAATGCAAATTTCTGACTGTATTCTTAGACCTTTACCTCCACCTTTTACTTCTCTCCCCCCAGGCTGGGGTTAAGTGACTTGACCAGGGTCACACAGCTAGGAAGTGTTAAGTATCTAAGACCAGATTTGAACTCTACCCCCACACCTTTTAAAAGATAGTTTGATGAAATAAAACACAGTGGACATGAGTAGGTTGGGACACATTTTAAATGAGGAATTAGACAGCAGAAGCAGAATAAAAGGATGTGAGCAGAGAAATTCATAACAGCAAAAAATAAAAAAATAAAAGATGAATGGATAATGGAGCAGAAATTAAGAATAACCAACAAATAGCTGGTATCATATATTCCTTCTGGGCCTATGTATTTATTAATATAGCCAACAAATTGCTATCCTAGCCATTTCAAGAGTTTTCTAAAAGAACAAGAACAAAAGTGATAGTGAATGATCAATCAAATAAAGAATGGATTATGACAATAATAACTTATATTTATGTAATATGTAATTTATCTAATTTGATCCTAAGAGTACTCCTTTGAAATGGATGTTGCAGGAATTTTTTTCATCATTTTATAAACAATGAAACTAAAATTCAGAGGGAGGGAAGTTACTTACCTAAGATCATATAGCTAATAAAGTAGCACATCTGGGATTCAAGCTCAGACTTTAAATTCCAAATTAACTTTTTTTTTTTCTATTTTAACATAGGGACCTCAGAAGCTGCTGAACCATACACTTCACTAGAAGGAGCTAGGTAGTGCCATAATGCATAGAATATTGGGCCTGAAGTCAGGAAGACTCATCTTTCTGAGTTCTAAAGTGGCCTCAGACATTATTACTAGCTGTATCCCTGGAAGTTTCAATCTTACCCTGTTTGCCTCAGTTTCCTTAATTATTAAATGAGCTGGAGAAAAAAAAAATTGGTAAGCCACTCCAGTGTCTTTGCCAAGAAATTCCCAAATGGGATCATGAAGAGTTGGATATGATTGAAACAACTTACTGAACAACACTTTATCAGGATTGGGAAAGCTATAGCCTGAGGGTCGAATTGAGTACAAACTAGGAATGATTTTTATAGTTTTAAATCAACAAAACTTTGTTTTAAAATGTCAAATACCTTCTTAGTTCTGAATCATACAGTAACAGTTGATGAGTTAGATTATCAAAGCCAGAAGGAACTTTAGATATTAATTAATACAATCTCATAATTTTACATACTTTAGTCCTTTAGCTTATAGAAGGATCATAAAGCTAAAGCTGAAATGGACAATAGAAGATATCTAATCTATCCCCTCCCCATTTTTACAGATAAGGACACTGAGAACTACAGAGGTTAAATAATTTATCCAAGTCATATGATTCATACATATCAGAAGTACTATTTGAATCAAGATCCTCTTTCTCTAAAGTCTTTTTTTTTTTTTACATTATATCTCTCTGCCTCATGTGAAGTAATTAAGAAAGAACCAGAGAAATTAAAAGTATATGCCTTAATTCTCTTCCTGACATGCTTCTTTAACTGGTCTTTTCCATGTTTCCTTCAGTTCCTTGAATTGAATTTGAAAAATGACCATATGTATATAGTTCCCCAAACTACACATACATTTCACACAAGCATCATTCGTACACATTTACAATATAAAATTGTAAAATACCTCTGTGGGTAACAGCATCCCACCAATCCATCATTTGTAACATTGTTCCTCTGGAACCTTCTGTGGCTAGCAGCACTTGAAGCACTCAGCATTCATTCCTACTCATCCAGCACACACACTCAACTCACACACCAGGATGAGTGATCACTTGCAAACCTCTTTTAGACTTTGTTCAGGAACCCAGTAGCCAGCTGCTGCCTCTGGATCTCCTGTGCCCCCACATGCAATAATTAGCAGATTTCCCCAAAGAGAAGTCAAGGCCGTCAGCAGGAGAAGCCTGCTTGTCTAAACAGTTGCTCCCATACTGAAGAGGAGGCTATGTCTTGGAGAAAAATGAATGTTAGCTTTTTGAAGATTCCAAAAAATAATTTTTAGGCCTGCAACATCAGAGTCACTGCAGCTTCTCTTTAACAAATGCAAATGGTATGGCAAAGCTTTTTGTTGCTGGGGAAGCTCCAGCTCTTTCCATCCTGTAACTCATGATCCCAGAGACAATTATGAGCCATGAAAAGACAGAAGTCAAAGGAATACCAAGTAAAGCTAGATTTAGGAAAATAACACATTACATTTAAATATCCATCTATATTTAATCTGTGTTTAATAATGCAAGGAATGCATTAGTCAAGGTTTAGACAGATTACACATCCCAGTTAGTCACAGAAGAGCCTAGCCTTCTGAAGTTTGCCAGCCCATAGGATTGCCAAAGTGAAAAGTCCTGAAGGAATCCAGGCAGTCAGTGCAAAGCTAGGTCACAGAAAAACTGTTAACTAGATGGTCTGAAGAAGCCACTACAAAGATGAACTTTGGACAGAAGTCAGGCACTACAGAGAAAGGAGCTTGGACAAGAGCTGTGTATCTTAGCTTCAGGACATGTCCTTCAGGTGTCTTACCACATAGGACAGGGCCAGGCTGGAGATGGATATTCCAATTAGTTTCCTGTCTTGTTTCTCCTTTTGT
This sequence comes from Sminthopsis crassicaudata, assembly GCF_048593235.1. Taxonomy (NCBI): domain Eukaryota; kingdom Metazoa; phylum Chordata; class Mammalia; order Dasyuromorphia; family Dasyuridae; genus Sminthopsis; species Sminthopsis crassicaudata. Next base: position 225,501,963 of record NC_133621.1, read on the forward strand.
ATCATTGTATTCTGGACAGTACCAACCACCAGATGGGAAATGGCTCTCAGAACTCTAGGGAGAATCAGGGATAGGTCCCCATGGTACTACTGGAAAACTCTTCTACTCTTGCCGTCTGGAGAGGTTAGCCAGGTGAGTTTGCTCAGGGATGAAGGAGGATAAAATCCCGCAAGGGCAATTTACTGCAGTCATGCTTCAGTCCTCTGCAGTCCTCATTGTCCAATGCAGAGCTGGCCGATAGAGATGGGATTTAACAAAATAGCATCTTGAGCTGCTCTAGAGAGCATGTGAAACTAAGGAAGGAGAGAGAAAACGCAGTGCTGGAAGTAACCCTAATGGGTTTCACTGTCTTCCAATACTTCCAGAATGTGAGAAAAATTGCCCTATGAATAAGGATAGAGTAGGAAAAGACCTGGGTCTATGATTTCATTAATACAGGGAACACCAAATGAGAATACTCCCTCTACTGAAGCAGGTCAAAACCTTCTCTATAACTTTTTGCCTAATTGCCTAAAATATCAAAAGGGAGGGTAATTTTCCCAGAGTCCTGGTCAATGCATTTCAAAGACAAGATTTGAACCCATTTCCTTCTTGCTTCTAGGTCATCTCTCTCTTCACCCTGCCATTTTGTCATTCTTATCATTATCAGTTATTGTTGAGTTGTTTTAAACCTCTCTGACAATTTTTCAATGATAAAATTAAAGCCATCTATAGTCATATGAAAAAATGCTTTAAATCATTTAAATTAAATGATTAGAGAAGTGCAAATTAAAATAACTCTGATATATCACCTTATATCTCTCAGATTGGCAAATATGGCAGAAAAAGATAATGATAAATGTTGAAGGGGATGTAGGAAACCTAGGACACTAATGCATTGTTGGTGGATTTGTGAAATGATCCAACCATTTTGGAAAGTAATTTAAAACTCTGCCCAAAAGGCTATCAAACTGTGCATACCTTTTGACCCAACAGTGCCACCATTGGATCTATATCCCAAAGAAATCATAAAGGAGGGAAAAGGATCCACATGTGCAAAAATGTTTGTAGCAGTTTTTTGTTGTTGTTGTTGTTTTTTGTTGTGGCAAAAAAACTGGAAAGTGAGCAGATGATCATCAATTGGGGAATGACTGAATAAGTTATGGTATATAAAAATAATGGAAAATTTTTCTATAAAAATGATGAACAAGCTGATTTTAGAAAAAACTGAAAAGATTAACATGAATAATGCTGAGTGAAATAAGCAGAACCAGGAATATATTGTACAGAGTAATAGCAAAATTGTGCAATGATCAACTATAAAAGATTTGGTTCTTCTCACTAATTGAGTGATTCAAGGCAATCCCAATAAACTTTGAATAGAAAACACCATTTGCATCCAGAGAGAAAACTATGGACACTCAATGTAAATCAACACATGCTGTGTTCACTTTTTTTTTCTTCTGATTTTATTTCCTATGTCTGGTTTTCCCTTTTGTTCTGATTTTCCTCCCCCAACATGATTCATAAAGAAATTTGTATTTAAAAAATGAGTGTACATATATATATATATATATATATATATATATATATATATATATGTATATATATATATATATATATACACACACACACACACACACACACACATATATATATAAAACCAGAAAAAAACAATATTTTTTAAAAAATCTTGTCAGATTTTTCAGGACTCCATTTGAGGTTTTCATGGTAAAAATACTAGAATAGTTTGCATTTCTTCCTTCAACTCATTTGAGAAATGAGGAAACTGAGGTAAATAGTGTTAAGTGACTTACTCAGAGTAGTAAATGTCTGAACCAAGATTTGAACTCATGAAGATGAGTCTTCTTGACTAGTACTCTCTCATTGTATCCCCTAGTTACTAATAATACCCACAAAACAAATTTTCCTTAGAATTCTAGTATCCACAAACTAAGTGCCATTTCATCTAGACCAGAGAATACAATTTTACAGCTCATTCTTCTTTTTCAGCAGTGTGGCGTATTGAAAGAGTCCTGGATTTGGCATCAGAAGTCCTGGTTGAGATACCACTTTTACCACTTGTGTAACCTTAGACAAAGCACTTAACCTCAATAGGTCTCAGTTTCCTCATTTAAAATTGGACTCAATGATCACTATTGTCCTTTCCAGCCTTTAAATTATTCATGCAAATGAACTCATTAAAAATGTATCAAGGGTTTATAGAATGCAAGACACTAGCTATACCATCAGTCATTCAGTCCATAGAGATTAAGCTCCTACTATGTACATAGCAAGAGACAGTTTGGCATAGGAGGTGGAAAAGTGCCTTTAGAGTCAGGAAAACCTGAATTTAAATCCTGCATCTGATTCCTACTGGCTGTGTGACATTGGGCAAGTGATATAATTTCTCTGTATTATCAGATAATGTACTATGACTAAACTGAGTTTTCTCACTACATATTCTCTAGACCAAGGAAATCATAGGACAAGGAGTATTCATAATGTGCTAAGGGAATTACAACATTAATAATTCTGTACAAGTGTTCTTAACCTGGGATCCAGAAACTTAAAAACATATTTGATAAATTTTCCAACATTTTTCTTTGTAATCCTGTGTGTTTTCTACATTTAAAAATGTTTTTATAAAGGGATTCATAGGCTTCACCAGATGGGCAAATATGTTCCATGACTCCAAAAAAGTTAAGAACCCATGGTCTAGAAGGGGATAAAACATGTACAAAGAATATTATAATCCAAGTCTTGGACTTTAGGAGAAGTCTTGGCAAGTACCAAATGAGATTCAAAGGAGGAGTTGTTAGGCAAGGAAAACTTCATGGAAAAAGTTGTTTTAATTCTGAATTTCAGAAGTGAACAAGAAGAACAGGAAGAGTCCTGGCAATGTGAAAATGCAGGGTTCATTGAAAACAGAGTGTTTGGAGAGCAGTGATATGAGGAAAGGTTAAGAAGGTGAATTGATCTAGGCATGGACCCACACATAACACCATACACCAAGATAAGATCAAAATGGGTCCATGATTTAGACATAAAGAATGAGATCATAAATAAATTAGAGGAACATAGAATAGTATACCTTTTCAGACTTGTGGAGGAGGAAGGAATTTGTGACCAAAGAACTAGAGATCATAAATGATCACAAAATAGAAAATTTTGATTACATCAAATTAAAAAAGCCTTTGTACAAACAAAACTAATGCAAGCAAAATTAGAAGGGAAGCAACAAACTGGGAAAACATTTTTACGCTTAAAGGTTCTGATAAAGGCCTCATTTCCAAAATATATAGAGAATTGACTCTAATTTATAAGAAATCAATCCATTCTCCAATTGATAAATGGTCAAAGGATATGAACAGACAATTTTCAGATGATGAAATTGAAACTATTTCTACTCATATGAAAGGGTGTTCCAAATCACTATTGATCAGAGAAATGCAAATTAAGACAACTCTGAGAAACCACTACACACCTGTCAGATTGGATAAGATGACAGGAAAAAATAATGATGAATGTTAGAGGGGATGTGGGAAAACTGGGACACTGATGCATTGTTGGTGGAGTTGTGAAAGAATCCAACCAATCTGGAGAGCAATCTGGAATTATGCCCAAATAGTTATCAAAATGTGCATATCCTTTCATCCAGCAGTGTTACTACTGGGCTTATATCCCAAGGAAATACTAAAAAAAGGGAAAGGGACCTGTATGTGCCAAAATGTTTGTGGCAGCCCTTTTCATAGTGGCTAGAAACTGGAAAATTAATGGATGTCCATCAATTGGAGAATGGTTGGGTAAATTATGGTATATGAATGTTATGGAATATTATTGTTCTGTGAGAAATTACCAACAGGAGGAATACAGAGAGGCTTGGAGAGACTTACATGAACTGATGCTGAGTGAAACGAGCAGAACTAGGGGATCATTATACACTTCAATAATGATACTGTATGAGGATGTATTCTGATGGAAGTGGATATCTTTAACAAAGAGAAGATCTAATTCAGTTGCAATTGATCAATGACGGACAGAATCAGCTACACCCAAAGAAGGTACACTGGGAAATGAGTGTGAACTGTTTGCATTTTTGTTTTTCTTCCCAGATTATTTTTACCTTCTGGATCCAATTCTTCTTGTGCAACACAAGAACTGTTCAATTCTACACACATATATTGTATCTAGGATATACTATAACATATTTAACATGTATAAGACTGCCTGCTATCTAGGGGAGGGGGTGGAGGGAAGGAAGGAAAAAGTTGGAACAGAAGTGAGTGCAAAGGATAATGTTGTAAATAATTATCCATGCATATGTTCTGTCAATAAAAAGTTATAATGATAAAAAAATAATAATTCCAAAAAATAGGGAAAAAATGGTGAGTTGATATCAGACTGTGAAGGTCCTTGACTTCCTGACAAATGAGTTAGAACTTCACTCAGAAAGATCCCACTGGAGATTTTTTAGTAGAAGAGGAATTGGGACAGCTCTATACATCAGATCCTTTTTCTGGATGGATTGGAGGGTGAGGAGTGGGACATGGGGGAATTCAAATGAAAAGAGATGGCAGGATCTCTTAAGAGGCAGATGTGATGCTCCAGGTAAGTAACAATGAGGAAAGAGGGAATAGAGGGGAAGGGACAGATGCAGTTGAAATCAACTAAGCAATTAACTAGAAGATATGAAAGGGGAGGCAAGAAGAGAACAAGCATTTAGTAAGCACCTACTTTATTGTGCTAATAAATCATCCTACAGATATTATCTCATTTTGTCCTCACAACCCCGGGAGGTAGGTGGTATAATTATCCCCATTTTATAGTCAAGAAAATAAAGGCAAAGGTTAAATGACTTCTCCAGAGTAACATAGCCAATAACTCTGAAGTCATATTTGAACTCAGATCTTCCTGACTCTAGCTCTGCACTCTATGCACTGACTGGTCTAGCCAACTCTAAAGCTAGGGAAGAGGGGAAGGTTAGAAAAGAATCAAATATAGCAGCCAGGTTTCAAATATGTAATGAACTGGTAAAAAAAAATAATGAAACCAAAAGGAGATAAAGGTTCAATTGTAGAATGTGCTAGAAGGAACTTTAGAGACTGCTTGCTGTCCCACTTCTGTGTTTCAGAGATGAAGAAACTGCTGCAAACATTATAAATCACTGGAACAAAGTTGCATAGAAAATTAGTGGCTGTCACCTCAAGTCTTTTTATTTCCAGTCTACTTTTGCCTATAGCATACATCTCCCGTCCTACATATTATCAGCCTTTTGGGGAAAAGAAGTCCAGGGGAAAAAACACAAATAATATTAAACACTGATTCTGCCATCAAGCATTTTTGCAAACAGAGAAACTGTCATAATACCAATTTTTGTTTATTCTATTTTCTATAAATCCTGAGTGTAAATGGAATAGTATAAGGCAAGGGAAAAATGAACTAGCCTGAATAATATTAAATAATAATAATAATAATAATAATAGCTTGCACTTTAAAATGCTTTGTTTTGCAAAGTGCTTTACAAATATTATCTCTTATCCTCACAACAATCCTGGGAGGTAGGTAGATGTTAGCATTATTCCCATTTTACAGAGAGTCAGACAGAAATTTAAAAAAAATACTTAGCCAGGGTTACACAGTTACTAAATTATCTGTGTCAGAATTTTAACTAGATCTTCCTGATTCCAAATCCTTACCCTGCTATGTGGCCCTAAGCAAATGACTCAATCCCTCTGAGCTGCACTTTCTATACCTTTGCTATGACATGGTTGTATCTGATAACCTCCAAGTTCCAGTCCAGCTATAAATAAATGATATAGTATAATATAAACTCCTTAAGGACAGGAACTAGTTTTTGGTTTTGTTTTTTGTCTTGGTAACCTCAAAGCCTAGGACAATACCTGGAAGGTAGTTGATAATTAATGTTTGTTGACTAATAATAACAAACAGATTACATTTATGTGGTAATTTATGGTTTCACATGTTTTACATGTATTATCTCATAGTCTCACAACAACCCTGTGAGAGAATTGCCCTCACTTTACAAATGAGAAAACTGAGGCTTAAAAAAAAGTTAATTGACTTGCCCAGGGTCACTCAGCTAAAATGAAAATTGAATTTAATTGAATTTAATTGAATCACATGATGATAAGATCATTACAGTAGAGCTGGAATAGTCTTCAGAGGTCAACAAATCCAATTGTTTTATTTTATAAGTGAGTTAACAGAGGTACAAAGTTGAAGGACTGCTTCAAAGTTGAACAGATGGCAAGTAGCAGGACTGAGTTTCAGATTAGGGTTGGGATTGGACCAATGTCCTCTGACTTCACTTCTAATATCCTTCTTAACACTATCCAGAAATGAACATTGTAAACTTCACCTTCCCAGTGTCTAATAAAGAAACTTAGGGGATGGAAGGGAACATTCCAGAGTGCCTTCTGAGAACTTAGTCCACCGAGACTCCAAGTAGCTGAGGTTTGTCCCTTTTAGCTACTTTATCACACAGAAAGCCAGATTTCTTCTCCATTCCTCTTGTGGGCCCACCAATGCTCTGGAAACATTGCTCATTCCAGCAAAGTACTTGAAAAAATATAGCCTGTGGATTACATCTTATGCCAACCAGATTACATTTGCTCAGGGAAGGAGAGGAAATGTTCAAAGAAGTGAAGGACAGGATGGTTTAGGTGACAGCTCTGGTCCCCAAAATCTTGCTCCAATAAGGTGAGCATAGTAAGACTCTCAGGCCATATGTTCCTGCTCTTGTTGTTTCCAAGTCAGAAGCTGTCTAAATCATTGTGGGATAACTGCTCTCTGTCTGCCCACCTGCCTGCCTGCCTGACTGTCTCCATCAAATATTATGGGACATTAATAAATAATAGGAGGTAGTAGGATGAAAAGGCGGGAAAACCCAAAGGGTGGGTGACAGGGAGACATAATTTAACAAGTAAATGAAAAAAGCTATTAAATCACAGTTAAATTATGCTGGCACTGGCAAAAAAAATTCCGTCTTCAAAATGCTTTCAATAAAATATTGAAATTTCTTTCATGGCTGACAGAGGCATCTCCCAGCCAAAAGGATTGAAGGCACTGGCCTGGAGCTCCAATTAGCTCTGGATGATTACAAGGAACTTTCCAGTCTATTGAGTGTATTTTAACTTTAGTGCCTAGAACAACATCTTGTACATAGTAGGTGTTAAATCAACATTTGTTAACTGGATGTTTGAATAAATGAATAGTTGACATTCATGTAAATTTTTAAGTCCATAAAATACATTCAAATATATTCTATTACTTAATCTTTACAACAACCCTGTGAGATAGGTGCTATTACCATCCCTATTTTATTGACAGAAAAACTGAGTTCAAGAGAGATAAATTAACTTATCCACTGTCACAAATCTAATGTGTAGCTGATGCAGAATTCAAATTTATGATATTTTACTTCCAAGTTCAATGTATTACTGCTATACTTGTCTGCCTTACATAAATGAATGAATCAATGAGTTTCTTATTGTCTATAATCACATGAGTCCTATTATACTCCATTTATCTCAATGGTGGTTATATTATTTATTTAATGCTTATTTTTGCACATGTCAAAGACACATATTACTACCTTTGACTTGGGAATAACTTTTTTTTTTCAAAAAGAACAAGAAGGTGAAGTCCCACTGTGCTTTCACAACTACCATCTCACTAATTCTACTTTGCAAAATATAAGAAGTTAGATTCTTAACTCCTCATGACTAATTGAGAAATTGAAGCCCCTCAGTGTTAAGCAATTTAATAATCTCTTCATCTTTGCAGCACTGTACTTTTCAAAGCTCTTCCACACCCAGTCGTTTCTTTTGATCCTATCCATAAAGATAGGAAATTAAGCTACTGGATTGCAGTGATATTATGAAACTTCCCCAAAATAATGCAGCTAGCTGGGACATTTGGGACCAGAATTGATGTTACTACATTTGCACACAAGTGACTGTCCAATATTCTATTTTCTCACAAGGATTACATGGCAGGAAAAGATACAAGGACAATTAGCATAATAGATTAAAGTGCCAGATCTGGAGTCAGGAAGAGTCATCTTCCTGAATTCATGTCTGGCCGCAGACCCTTAGTAGCTGTGTGGACCTGGACAAGTCACCCTTTTGCCTCAGTTTTCTCATCTGTAAAATGAACTGGCAAAGGAAATGGCAAACCCCCAAATGAGATTTCTATTAGAATATACCACCAACTATCCAATCCACTGCATTTTTTTCCTCCAAAGGCTAGGCCCTTTATACCTATTGTATACTCAATATCAATATTGATCAATAAACAATAAACAAAATCAATAAACATTTATTAAGCACCCACTATGTGCCAGGCACTGTGCTAAGCCTTAGGGATAGAAAAGGAAAAATAATTCCCATCCTCAAAATTTGATGGGGGAGATAATATGCATACATCTATATACTAAGAAGAATAAATAGGAAGAAAACAACAGAAAGATGCTAGAATTAGGAGAGATTAGAAAAAGACATTCTGTAAAATGTATGATTTAAGCAGGGACTTGAAGGAAATTATGGAAACCAGGTGTGAGAAGGAAGATTGTTCCAGACATAAGACACAGCCAGAAAAAAATCCCAAAGTCCAGTAGGTATCCTCTGTGTTTATAGCCTGATTTCAAGCATCTCTGATTCTGAATAGTACTCTAGACTACTTCATCCTGGTGGTACCTCAAGAATCCAATTTTGAGAGATATTACACAGCAGAATATCATACCCAATCTTTTGTTAACTAGGCTGTCTAGATTTAGAAGGAAAATTTACCTTTATTGAGTTTTCCAGACATTCTCAGACTACAAACTTTAGCTCCAGGAAGCATCTGTAGCAACATGCATAGGTAAGCATGCCCTAACTATGCAGAACTGTTTGGACAGGCAAGTTTAGCGGTTTGACGTTGCACATGAGGCACTCGTCCTATTTTTTAAAGAAGGAGCAATTTAGCAAATATGTTTGACGGTTAGGCAGTAATTACATTCAAAAGGGGAGGAGAGAGTCATTGTTAACACCAACAGGACAACAGAGGACATTTTCAGTCTTTTCCCTCATCACCAACATCAATGGTTTCTTGACCAAAAGATTTCTGCTTGGTACATCCTTTATCTCCCAGCTTCTTAAATTGTGGTTTGTGACCCTCTATGGGGTCTTGTAACTAAATGTGGGAGTCATCAAATTATGATTTATTATGATTTGTATACCTATGTTATATACCTAGGGTCACATAAAATTTCTTGGGCAAAAAGGGGTGGCAAGTGGAATAAGCCCTGGTTTAGCTGAAAGTCTCTAGGATCAAGTTAAAAGATGAGAACATCTTTGCAGCAGCCTTTTACTAAGCACCACTGGAAATAGCTCAGTCTCACAGAAAACTCAATGGAGCTCCCACCCAGGAGCAGATCTCTGTTGAAATCTTGGCAAGCACCTAAATCCTGACTTCATTCAGGCAGCACAGAGTAATCCCTTCAGATTTATCATGGAGATCAAAGGGACAGGACCAATAAACTCAAATAGACAACTTGGAGGAGGCTCACAGGAGAGCAATGAAAATGATTAAAGGGCTGATAAATGGAACCTGGAAAGGAAAGTTAAGGGAGCTAACAAAACTGCTGAGGTATAGTGGAAGGAACATACTGTCTTGGGGGTGTACTTGAGCCTAAATCCTGTCCCTGCCACCTGTTACCTATGGAGCCTTTTTGATAAGTCACTTGATTTCTCAAAGTCTTAGCTTTCTATTCAGTAAAATGGAGGTAATTATATCTCCCCTCATACCTCATCAGTTGTCTGTGAGCGTCAAAGGAGATTACTCAGGAGAGCACTTTGGAAAGCAGATGTTTAAACTCAAACTATTATAATTATGTGAAGAGACATACAGGACAGCTAAATAACCTTCATGTCTATGAAAGGTCCCTATATGAGCAATGGTCCTGAATCCTGTTTTTCTTCCATTAATGACAGAGCAAAAGTAAATGATAAGGAGACAGTGGCAGAGAGGGTTAAGGTTTGACTTAAGAAACAAACCTATAAAGCTCCTGAAATCAATAATGGAAGAAAGGTTGTGAAATCTGTAAGGCCTATTTGAGCTTTAAAATTCTATGATCCTATGGAATTTTAGTTCCTGGGGATGCAAAAACTGCAGAAATTCACCTCTGTCTTGGTGGTTTAGCTGGAGTCATGGGATAAATTAAATGACCTTTGAAAGTCACACTCAGAATTTTTGTTTGTTTGTTTTACGTGTTTTGACATTGCATTAATTTCAGGTCTGATTTTCTCTTCTGTCCCCAGGGATTGAACCCACTCAGTACAAAGGGGAAAAAGTTAAACAAAAACATTCAGTGACTTCATCTGAAAAAAAAGTAAATGTATATATGTATTTCTATCTATATATGCATATATATATATATATATATAATGTGGGTATGTATATGTATATATATATGTATGTATATGTTTATATATGCGTGTTTTATATTTGCACATATATACACAAATACATGTGTGTATGTGTGAAATTCTACCCTACTAGTCTCCTGCTATGAGAGGAGAAATTATTTATAGTTTCACGTCCTCCTTGACTATGTTTTCTTTTTTTATATATTTTCTTTATTCTCCTTTCCTTTTCTCCATCCACATCACTTCTAAATTACCCTTTTCTTCTCATAGAACCCTCCTTTAAAACAAAGCAAAACAAATCAACACATTGGCCATGTTTGAAGATGTTTGCCTTGTGCATCTTTTGCCAGGAGCCATGCTTTGGTATCAATCCTTTGAAGTCACAACTGAACCATGAATTGTTCAAAGATCTATATAGTCTAATTTTGCTCTGCATTATTATGATCGTTTTGTAATAATTTTCTTAGTTCTATTTACTTTGTTTTCTATCAGTTAATATGTTTTACAAGATACTTTAACTCTTTCTTATTCATTCTTTTTTAGAATACAATACTATGCCATTACATTTATATGCCATAATTGATTCATCCATTCCCCAAGGATGGGCACCTACCCAGCACTAGGATTTTATGCTTTATTTATTGGAGGATTTTATTTTTCTTATTCTTTTTGTGTAAAGAAGTGCCAGTCCAATAAAACTGCTTATGTATATATTTTAAGATGTTAAGTAAAAATACACAAAAGAAGGCTATAAAGAAAACACCAAAGAAGTGTCAGGAATAAGTGGTAAGGCTGGATACTGGGTTTGCATTTTTAGAGACTTTAAAAAAAATCTGGACAGCATGGGGGCATTCAGACTGGACTGAATGGAATAGACTTAAATGCTAAGTAATGATTAAAGCCACAGGAGGTGACTGATGGAGAACTCTGAACGAGATGAAAAGTCAGTTATTGACTAAAGTAGTAGATGGATATTGCTTAGAAATTAATTGAGTTTTTGGCCTTATTGCTCCCAACAGAATGGAATGGGAGAGTGGTGAGTATCTATGTGCATGTGTGTGCTTACAAGCACTTAATTTGCATACCAGGGAATGAAGTTACATTATCCTAAAGCTGAGGATAATAAACAAAACTAAAGCAATCCTTGCCTCCATCTTGAAATCTCAAAGCAAGAGATGAATATGCCTACATCCAAGCTGTTATTTTCCTGCACTCCAGCCTTCACCTCAGATCCAGAACTCAGGCTTCCCTCTTAGGTTTCTGGGTCTTTGGTCATAAGAGTATTCACCATTATAAGCCTAAGGGATCCACACCCACCTCACTGCTCCCTGACCATCCTTATGACATTTGCCATAAATGAACCCTCCTGTCCTTTGACTCTACTTTTTTTACACTAGATGTGATAACAATAGTCAAATGAACACTATCATTTCTGAAAAAATATATACTAAACAGCTGTTCTAGTATCACTACCTATGGAACTTCTTTCTTTAAAACACTTCTCCCTAGCCACTCTTCCCTATAAGGATGTAAATTCTTTGAGGGTCAAAACTGTCTTTCTTGCTTGTGTTTGTAGCCCCAGTACATAGCCCAGAGTTTGCCAGTACTAAAAGTTTAATAAACACTTTTTCATTAATTAACTCACTCATTTGAAAGGTGATGGGAAAGATCCTATGATACTCAAATCTTTCTGTTCCAAGATTAAAGTCCTCACCTCTGGTCACATCTTTGAGTTATAGAAAATTAATAAAAATAGAAGGGGAAATACTTAAAGATCAGCCAATAGCATTTCAAATAAATAACTCAACAAACATTTATTTAGTAGTCCTCACTGTATACAAAAAACTGTTTTAGCTTCAATGATTAAATACAAATATTAATATCTATTATTTACATGTCACTTAAAGGTCTCCAAAATGCTGTATATATGTTCTCTTATTTGATCCTTATAATATCCCTGTGGGATAAAAGTTATGGATATTATTATTATTATTATGAAGTTGATGATAATATATTGTTTTGTTGATTAGGAAAATATAATTTATAGATCATGGTGCTGAAACAAATAGAGATTAAGTGATTTACCTGGAGTCACATAGGTAATAAGTCTGTCAGCAAGTCAGCTAGCATTTATTAAATTTCCATGTAGCAAACAATGCACTAAACACTGGAATCAAGACATAAGCCCAAATTAGCCTCTGAAAGAAAGGAGTTTAGCCGAGACACAGTCCTTGACCCCACAGTGCTTATAGTCATACGGGGAGATGGGATTTATATATATATATAAATATAATTTTAAAGTGACATTTCAACATAAGGGAACCTGGGCAAATAAAACAGGAGGTGGGGAAAGGGGGTAAGAGAAGGGATGAGCCACATGATCTAAGACAGGAGTCCTCAAACTATGGCTGGTGGGCCAGTTGCTGCCCACTGAGGATGTTTATGAGGCCCATGGGGTTATGGCAAAATCAGACCGGAAATGATGTTTGGCCTAAACTTGCATCAGCAATACACACTTCCACCACTGGGCTGAGGCAGCGGAAATAGAATGTCTGACAGTGAACTGGCCCCCTATTTAAAAAGTTTGAGGACCACTATCTAAGACATTCCTTCCAGCTAGGAGTGTACTGGTAAATGCTTAACAATATTTCTCAAAGGGAAAAATGTCTGCAAGACATACTTTTATATTTATTCTGCATTATTAGTAGTTTGTAAAGTCTGGACAACCAACAATAGAATAAATCAAGCCCTGATTTCTTTTTGCTGACTTACAAGGTATGAATTATCACACTAAAATTTTCAAAATTGGCTCTCTTTGTTAGAACTGACTCGAATACATCCTGTTTCCACTTCTAAATCTCTAAGCTAGGTACCCTGGCCAAAGGGACACTGTTAGATTGTGACATTCTAGAGATCAGGGATCATTTTTTCACTTCTTCATATCCTCAGCACTTAATACAGTACCTGATTTACCTGAACCAAAGTCCAAATCTATTATTTCAACATGGTGTATAAGTGACACTGGATTCTTGAATGCCATGTGATAAGTATGAAAGCTCTAATAGGTTCCACCAAGCTGAAAAGTCATCAGTGTAGGTCCTGATCAGCAGTAAAAATAAAGTATTATCATATGGATTTGCTTGATACAGTGGGATACTTCTTTCTGAGTCAGATATATATCCTCCCAATTTCCATTTCTGTACTTTATCTCATTATCCTCCAAAGACTTAAACAAAGACAACCAAAGGATGACTTGCCAACCTTGGGGTATTCTCAATGTAGAAGAACTCTTTCAGAGCCCTTTCCCTCCAACCTTCAAAGCTCCAAGTGTTATCTTCTCCTTTATAGCTTCATTGATGGAAAATTGTAAAAGAACCTTAAAGGCTGTCTAGTCTAACTCCTTAATTTTATAGAAGAAATCAATAAAGTCAAGATGAGCTAACTGACTTGCCCAAATGTCATGGGCAAGATTTGAACCCAAACCCTCTGAAAGGATAAGCTACATTTTTTCTATTATCACTGGGATTGTAGACTGCACTATTGGAACCACTCCCACCTCTTCCATTCAAAAGTTTTTGCCTCTAATGAAAGAATACCAACTCAAACCCATTTAGAAAGGTTTCATATCACAAGATTGTTAGGTAATGATTTTTTCCACCTTCATCAATGAAAAGAGTATTCAGTAAAAGGAAAATATGACTCTTTGATGCCCTGAAGTTTAAGATAACAGGACTTTCTCAGAATGACTTTGTGAAATACTTAGTCACAACATTATTAAAATTATTTGCTAATGAAGAAACTGAGGCTCAAGGCTAATTTTTTAAAACCCTGGAAAGATTTCCATGAACTGATGCTGAATGAGGCAAGCAGAACCAGGAAAACATTGTACATAGCAACAACAAGATTGGGTGATGATCAACTATGATAGACTTGGCTCTTCTCACCAATTCAGTGATCCAAAGAAATTCTGATAAACTTGGGAAAATGTCATCCACATCCAGAAAGAGAACTACAAAAATTTAATGCAGATTGAAACATATTATTTTCACTTATTTTTTTCTGATTTTTTTCTCGTTTTTTTTTTCCTTTTTGTTCTGATTTTTCTCTCCCAACATGACTCATATGGAATTGGTTTTTAAAAATGAGTATAAATGAATAACCTCCCCCAAATCAATCAATTAATTAATTAACTTAAATAAAAGAAACTAAGGTTCAGACAAATCAATAAATCTATAATTTATATCTATAATCTATAATCACTGCCAGTAAGTACCAGATCTAGAATTTGAACTCAGTCCTCCAAAATCTAAGAATCCATCTCCATGTAGTCTCTGAAGGACAAGCTTATAAAGCAATGCAGTGAACATAAGAATGAATGAAATGGATGAATGAATGAATGTATACTTATTAAAGGCTTTCTATGGGCTGAGTATTATGTTTAATTCTGGACCTAGAAATACAAAAATGAAACAATCCTTGACCTAAAGAAGTCTATATTCTAACATGGGGACCTGGTGGCCAGTAATGGGTCTTTTGATTTAGGAATAGTGAGTGGAGCAATGAGGGAGTACTATATTACACACTGATTGTGGTTTCAGATATAGAATGGTGAGGAAGAAGGAATAAAGCAAGGCAGCTGTCACAAAGATGTCCAGGTATTAAAAGAAATTACGTATAGCTGGAGCCATCTATGCAAACATCACAGTCCAAACCCAAATGAAAACATGGAGAGAAAGAAGAATGAATTCATAGGATCATAGATTTAAAATCAAAAGAAATTTTAGGAATAAATCAGTCCCTCATCATTACTTTTTTTTTTAAAAATAATGACTATTTTCAAATTATATGTAAAATAGCATTCACCCTCAAAAAAACAGGTGTTCTGAATTTTTCTTTCTCCCTTACTCCTACTTCCTCCAGTAAACAGGAAGTAATTTAATATATGTTAAGCATGTACAAGTCTTCTATACATATTTCCACAATTATCTTGATGCACAAGAAAATACTTTTATTTTTTTCAAAAAACTTTTATTGCTACTTTTTGGTTTTGTATCATCTAAATTTCTTCCTGTATTCCTTCCCTTATTCCCTCCCAAAAAACTATCCCATATGATAAAAAAAAAGAACTGTTTTTAAAAGAAAAAAAAATGAAGAAAAAAAATCAGCAAAACTTCAGATAGATTGAAAAGATTCTGATAATATATACAATATTTCATACTTATCTCACCTTTAATAGACATATAAATAAACTAGGACCCAGAGGGGAAATGATTATATATGGGTCACCCAAGTAGTAAACAGCAGAGTAGAAATGGGGTTAATTTGGCCCTCTCTGAAAAGTGTTCTGGAAAAAATTTGAGAAAGGGAGCATGGTAGGAACACCTGGGACATTATTTATGTTCATTGAAGGCTGTCAGCAGAATTCCTCCAAACTTCCACTCTCCCACCTGCCAAGGGAAGTCATTAAAAGAGGAGGGGCTGTTTCACTGAAAAGGAGAAAGCCTTTTGGCGTCTAACTAAATCCCTGTGGCCCCTGTAGGTGAATTCTTCTTTCCTTGGATCCCTCCTACCGTCAATCTTGTATTGATATTTGTCTTTTTATGCATATACCTGATCTCTCCAATTAGATCATTAAGTCCCTGAAAAGTAGAGACACTGGATTATAACTCTTAGGATTTCTTGCTCCTATTATTCTGCTTCCATTGGAATTGTATAAATGTTTTTTGACTCCAAGATTACATGATTTTCCCCCAACTGCAGTCTCTAAATAGTGTCAGTTCAAACAGGACCCAAAAAGGCTTAGTCCCTCCATTTAACCAAGAGCCAGAGGCAGCATCCAATAGAAAAAGAAAGTAGATGACAGCTGTCAAATGTTAAGAAAGAACGGACATTGAAACTTTTGGTGGAGGAACAATAAGGGAAACTCTAGAGATACTAGTGTCCAAAAGCAAACAAAAAAGAAAAAACAATATCCTTTCTGTCTCTCTAATGATCCTTTTCTTGCTTTCCTCATAGAATCATAAATTTGGAGCTGGAAATGCCTGGAGACTATCCAGTCCAATAATTCTTAAACTATGATCCAGGGACCCCTGAGGGTCCCCAAGATCCTTTGGAGAATCTTCAAAGTCAAAACTATTTTATATTAATAATAAAAATTTATAATTCCTAATATGGTAAATATTGATGACTATAACTCACATAAATAAAAACTCTTTGAGGTATTCTATTTTTAAGTGATCCTTAGACTAAAAAAACCCCAGCTCTATTATAAAAACAACTTTTACAGATGAAAAAACAGGTTTGCAACATTTAATGATTTGCCCAGGGTCACACATGGAATAAATGACAGACTCAGGATTTGAATCCAGGCTCTCCTTAGACTGATTAATAGTACAGAAAACGAAAATGGCATGGTGGAGAATATGTAGGAAAAAATGAGACATTACATTGTTGGTGAAGTTTTGAACTTAGCCCAACCCCTCTGAACTTATTTATTTATTTGTTTGTTTGTTTATTTATTTATTTATTTTTATTAATTTTTATAATTATAACATTTTCTTTGACATTATATATGCATAGGTAATTTTTTTTACATTATCCCTTGTACTCCCTTCTGTTCCAAGTTTTTCCCCTCCTTCCTTCCACCCCCTTCCATAGATGGCAGGCATTCCCATACATATTAAATATCTTATAGTATATCCTAGGTACAATATATGTGTGCACAACCGAATTTTGTTGTTGTTGTTGCAAAGGAAGGATTGTATTCGGAAGGTAAAAAATAATATGGGAAGAGAAACAAAACAAAACAAAAAACAAACAAAAAAAAAAAAAAACAATGCTCACAGTTTACACTCATTTCCCAGTGTACCTTCTCTGGGTGTAGCTGATTCTGTTCATCATTGATCAATTGCAACTGAATTAGATCTTCTCTTTGTTAAAGATATCCACTTCCATCAGAATACATCCTCATACAATATCATTATTGAAGTGTATAATGATCCCCTAGTTCTGCTCGTTTCACTCAGCATCAGTTCATGTAAGTCTCTCCAAGCCTCTCTGTATTCCTCCTGTTGGTCATTTCTTACAGAACAATAATATTCCATAACATTCATATACCATAATTTACCCAACCATTCTCCAATTGATGGACATCCATTAAATTTCCAGTTTCTAGCCACTATGAAAAGGGCTGCCACAAACATTTTGGCACATACAGGTCCCTTTCCCTTTTTTAGTATTTCCTTGGGATATAAGCCCAGTAGTAGTATGGCTGGGTCAAAGGGTATGCACATTTTGATAACTATTTGGGCATAATTCCAGATTGCTCTCCAGAATGGCTGGATTCTTTCACAACTCCACCAACAATGCATCAGTGTCCCAGTTTTCCCACAGCCCCTCCAATATTCATCATTATTTGTTCCTGTCATCTTAGCCAATCTGACAGGTGTGTAATGATATCTCAGAGTTGTCTTAATTTGCATTTCTCTGATCAATAGTGGTTTGGAACACTCTTTCATATGAGTGGAAATAGTTTTAATTTCATCGTCTGAAAATTGTTCATATCCTTTGACCATTTATCAATTGGAGAATGGCTTGATTTCTTATAAAGTCAATTTTCTGTATATTTTGGAGATGAGGCCTTTATCAGAACCTTTAACTATAAAAATGTTTTCCCAATTTGTTACTTCCCTTCTAATTTTGTTTGCATTAGTTTTGTTTGTGCAGAAACTTTTTAATTTGGTATAATCAAAATGTTCTATTTTGTGATCAATAATGGTCTCTAGTTCTCCCTTGGACACAAACGCCTTCCTCCTCCACAAGTCTGAGAGGTAAACCATCCCATGTTCCTCAAATTTATTTATGATTTTGTTCTTTATGCCTAAATCTTGGACCCATTTTGATCTTATCTTAGTATGTGGTATTAAATGTGGGTCCATGCCTAGTTTCTGCCATACTAATTTCCAGTTTTCCCAGCAGTTTTTGTCAAATAATGAATTCTTATCCCAAAAGGTGGGATCTTTGGGTTTGTCAAACACTAGATTGCTATTTTTATTCACTATCTTGCCCTGTGAACCTAACCTATGCCACTGATCAACTAGTCTATTTCTTAGCCAATACCAAATGGTTTTGGTGACTGTTGCTTTATAATATAGTTCTAGATCAGGTACAGCTACACCACCTTCATTTATTTTTTTTTATTACTTCCCTTGAAATTCTCGACCTTTTGTTGTTCCATATGAATTCTGTTGTTATTTTTTCTAGGTCCTTAAAATAGTTTCTTGGGAGTCTGATTGGTATAGCACTAAATAAATAGATTAGTTTAGGGAGTATTGTCATCTTAATTATATTCTCTCAGCCTATCCAAGAGCACTAAATGTCTTTCCAATTATTTAAATCTGACTTTATTTTTGTGGCAAGTGTTTAGTAATTTTGCTTATATAATTCCTGACTTTCTTTTGGTAGATATATTCCCAAATATTTTATACTATCAACCGTTATTTTGAATGGAATTTCTCTTTGTATCTCTTGCTGTTGTATTGTGTTGGTAATGTATAAAAATGCTGAGGATTTATGTGGATTTATTTTGTATCCTGCAACTTTGCTAAAATTCTGAATTATTTCTAATAGCTTGTTAGCAGAGTCTTGGGGTTCTCTAAGTATACCATCATGTCATCTGCAAAGAGTGATAGTTTTATTTCCTCATTTCCTACTCTAATTCCTTGAATCTCTTTCTCGGCTCTTATTGCCAAGGCTAGTGTTTCTAGTACTATATTGAATAGTAATGGTGATAGTGGGCAACCTTGTTTTACTCCTGATCTTACAGGGAAAGGTTCTAGTTTATCGCCATTACATATGATGTTTACTGAAGGTTTTAAATATATGATTGTTATTATTTTAAGGAATAGTCCATTTATTCCTATACTCTCAAGCGTTTTTAGTAGAAATGGATGTTGGATTTTATCAAATGCTTTTTCTGCATCTATTGAGATGATCATATGGTTTTTATTAATTTGATTATTTATATGGTCAATTATACTAATAGTTTTCCTAATATTAAACCAGCCCTGCATTCCTGGTATAAATCCCACTTGTTCATGGTGTATTATCCTGGGGATGATTTTCTGAAGTCTTTTTACTAATATCTTATTTAAGATTTTAGCATCAATATTCATTAAGGAAATTGGTCTATAGTTTTCTTTCTCAGTTTTCGATCTACCTGGTTTAGGTATCAGTACCATGTCTGTGTCATAAAAGGAATTTGGTAGGACTCCTTCCATCCCTATTTTTTCAAATAGTTTATATAGCATTGGAGTTAGTTGTTCTTTAAATGTTTGGTAGAATTCACATGTAAATCCATCTGTCCTGGGGATTTTTTCTTAGGGAATTGGTTAAAAGCTTGTTCTATTTCTTTTTCTGAGATGGGACTATTTAGACTACTTACTTCTTCCTCTGTTAATCTGGGCAAGCTATATTTTTTTAAGTATTCTTCCATTTCATTTAAGTTATAGAATTTATTGGCATAAAGTTGAGCAAAGTAGCTCCTAACTATTGTTCTAATTTCTTCTTCATTAGTGGTGAGTTCTCCTTTTTCATTTTCAAGACTAACAATTTGCTTTTTCTCTTTCCTTTTTTTAATCAGGTTTACTAAGGGTTTGTCTATTTTGTTGGTTTTTCCATAGAACCAACTCTTAGTTTTATTAATTAATTCAATAGTTTTTTTTTTTACTTTCAATTTTATTAATCTCACCTTTTATTTTTTGAATTTCAAGTTTTGTATTTGTCTGGGGGTTTTTAATTTGTTCCTTTTTGTAGCAAATTAGTTGTAAGCCCAATTCGTTGGCCCTCTCTTTCTCTATTTTATGCAAGTAGGCCTGTAGACCCCTCTGAATTTAAAACTAATTTTCACCCACAAGGGCACAAAGTTCCAAAGTAGATCAGGCTAATTATGAGGTACTTTCAGAACTAGGCAAGAGAGAAGAGCAAGGTTGTGCTTGTAAATATTTAACAACCAGCTTTCCACCATCTTACATTTTTTTATAGTATGTTTTATATTTTATTATATTACATATCACTCTCTACTACATTTCCTCTATTACTTTCTTAAGTCTCTGGGTCTATAGTTATATAATAAGAATAAGACTAAATGAAATAAAAAGTTCTTTCCTGCTCTCTCTCCTTTTAAGTTTCAGTCTCACTAATAGTACACTAATTCCAATGCCCCTTCTACATACTATACTGTTCTTTAGCATTTGGTGGGGTGGAGAGAAGAAAATTGAAATTAATTATAAGAATTCCTTTTATTTTTCTCAATATAGTATGATTAGATAGAGAAGTTATTTCCATTTCACTTTATCTAAAAAATTATTCATGATGTGTAAGTCTGGAAAGTATAGCAGGTAAGAAAACATGATCCAAGGATCTGAAACCATAAGTGAAATGGATCCAAATCTTTGCTAAATTCTTAATCATTTAGAGACAGAGAAAATGTCTGCTTCACAGAGTATATGGATATGAATGGTTTGCACAGGCTTTCTTTGGCTCCAGAGATTCCTATTTTCCCACCTAATCTTCCAGGACATTCTGCACACAAAGTCAAAACTAGTAGAAAATAGGACCCATTTTGCAGCTCTCTGAGATCACATCTGCTTAATACTCCGCTCCTTTCCTTTTGAGCTCAGGATAAAGCTAATCTAGTTTTCAAGCAGTTGTTTTGCATTTAAAGATCAGGAGGAATTAAGGAGAATTAGATGGATCTAGAGTAGTTATCGGGACATCAAAAATGGGCTTTTAGTGGACAAAAAAAAAAAAAAAAAAAAGACAATAGAAGAAATATTTGTGTAAAGAAACCAAAGTTAGATTCATTTATTTTTACCCAGTACTCTGACCTCTACTGACTGGTGTTCTGACAAACCAGGTTCATCTGAATATTTCTCAAGACAGCACATGTAGCCATAAAATGCACAGCCCTGAGATACTTTTATAAATCAACATTTCCTTTTGCCCAGAGGAAGAACTGCCAAAATAAAGAGGTCTTTTCAAATATTTATGGGCATATTTTCCATTTGGGCTCTTATTTGAATTTCACTCTCATTTAGAATACAATTCAAACACCTCCATCATTAACACCAGCCCCAGCAATATTCAGGGGAAAAACACCCAAGATAACCTGAGACTGGATACCAGAAGAGTGTTGATATCATATTAAACGGAGCAAAAGGAGAATTAAAATAAGAGACCTATCTGAGCCTATCAGAAATGAAATTCTCTTTGGAATAAAATGGTCGATTCCAGAAATGCAGTCATTTAAAATAAGATTAAAATGATATTTCATAAGAACTGAAAGAGAATACAAACTACCTCCTCTGGAATGATCTGAAATTTGCATCCAATGAAGGGTAAATGGAAAAGGGCGAAATATTAGGAAATTATAGGAAAGCTGCTTTGTTTTCCTTTGGGGAATCTTCTGACCATTTTACTGGAGATAAAAGCAAAAAGTAGAAAAATTACTTTTTTAAACTATTGATGCCATAGAATGTACCCTACTGGGTTTTACCCCTTGTCTCTTCCATCCTTAATGGTAGAAATTTACCAGATTTAGATACAAGGACCTGTATTTGAATTCTGCTTCTATTATTGATGATTGAGCAAATCTTGTACCTGTCTGGGGTTGTATAAAATGAGGGGGGTTATATTAGATGATCTCCAAGGTCTCTTCCAACACTAAATAAACACCACAAACAAATGAGATAATATTTGTAAACTTCTTAGCACAATGTCTGGCACATAATAGCTTAACGAATACTTGTTCCTTTTTCTTACTTTCCTCTGATGTTACAATCATTTTTTTTCTATTTCAACAGTATTTTATTTTTGTAATTACACATAAAGATAATTTCCAACATTCATTTTTGTAAGATTTTAAGTTACAGATTTTCTCCCTCTTCTCTCATCTCCCCCCCAAGACAGAAAGCAATCTTTTATAGGTTACACATATATAATTATTTTAAACATATTTTCATTTTAATCAATCATAAAAGAAAAATCAGAACAGAAAGGAAAAACTATAAGAAAGAAAAAGTAAACAACAAAATAAAGGTAAAAATTCACACATTCAATCTCCATAGTTCTCTCTCTGGATGCAAATGGCATTTTCCATCCCAAATTTATTGGAATTATCTTGAATCATCACATTGTTGAGAAGGGCTAAATTCATCACAGTTAATCATCACATAATCTTGTTTTTGGTGTTTACAATGTTCTCCTAGTTCTGCTCACTTTATTCAGCCTCGTTTCATGTAAGTCTTTCCAGGCTCTTCAAAAAATCAGCCTTCTCGTCATTTCTTATAGAACAATCATATTCCATCACATTCATATACCATAACTTATTCAGCCATTCTTCAGCTGATGAACATCCACTTGATTTCCAATTTCTTTGATGTAGCTTTTAGATACAGCAAATGTACATGTCATTGTAGCTTTTAGATACATCTAGGCTTTTTCATGAATTCATAAAATAAAAGATTCAAAGTCAGAAGAGGCTATCCAGTTTAACCCCATTGTCATATAGATGAAGACACAGAGGTAAAGAGAAGTTATGTAATTTATATAAAGTCCTATATAGTAAATATCAGAGGTGAGATTCAAACCCAGTTCATCTGATGTCATATTCAGCACTCCTTTTCCACCGTATTGCATCAGTCACATCCATCTATTCTATAGTAGCCAGAGCTGCTTCTGAGATGGAAACAAAATGGATGAGTTTTAAACTGACATGGGGATTTTATATAAGACAGTTTGAAACCAAGAGGCAGAAAGATTGCAGGTCACAGATTATTTAGGCTGAGGCTCACAGGGATCTGTACCAAAGAAGTAGGATCTAGACCTTGACTTTGTAATTTCAGAAACTTGATTTTATCAATTCACAGAGGAGAAATCAGCTTCTGGGAAATCAGTTCACCCCAACCAAATTTAAGTGTGATGGATTTCTAAACCAGAATGTCAATTTCTTCCTTTCTGAAGATAACTCTCAATAATTAGCAAAAGCTCTCAACTATTAATCCAGGCTACTCTCTCTTTATCAGGCTATCTTCAAGAAGGATGGTAGAGCTGAAAGATTGCTTGGTGAATATAGAAAACAAATGCACTTGAAGGATATTTCTATCAAGACAGTGACTACCTAAGGCATTGTTCTTCTTCATTCAGGATATATTGTTCTGAATATATTGTTCTGAATAAGTGGCTGTAGCCATTAGCAACATTACAACTTTTTCTTAGTCTTGTGCTGGAGACCACTGACAAATCCTGACTGTATCTTCCTTCTTTACCTCTCAATTTTGTCACACAGCTCTATTTGTCATTTGCATGATACCTTCCAAGATTATAGCTTATGTTATATTAATAACATGTTATTTGTATTGTAGCTTTATTTTAAAACCTGGCTTTTTTTTGACACTGTTCCTTGATTCCGGGTGAAAAAAGCACAGCATATTCAAGACATTTTAGGTCTTCTGTAGTTAAGATCAAAAGGTAGAATTTTATATCATCTCATCCTAGATAAGTCAGTCTTCCAATCTGTGAAATGGTTGTCCTACAAACTCCTTACTGGTCTTTTCTTTTAAGACTTAAAGAATTAGGAGGGACTTTAGAGATTATTAGGTTCAACTCCATCTTACATTTAGGAAAAGGTAGGTCCAGAGGTCAACATAAGTAGCAGATGAAAAAGAAGAAGGGAATAAGCATGAATTAAGACTGTATGTCAGGCACTGGGCTAAATGCTTTACAAATAGTATTTCCTTTGATCTTCACAATAACTGGGAGGTAGGTACTGTAATTAGCACTATTACATTGATGAGGAAACTGAGGCAAACTTGCTTAGTTAATGTCTAATGCTAGAGTTAAACCCAGATCTTCTGACTTCAAGACTCAATGTTCAGATGATAGAACTTAGATTTAAATTCACATCCTTTTTTTCTCTCTAAATTCAGGGCTCTAACCACAATACTACATTACTTTTATGTGAGTCAATATTAACCTTAATTAACCCAGCCCTTGGAATAACTCCTTTCCTGAGCCCCTAGCCAAAGCTTGCATAAAGCCAAGGATATGCTAGGTGGCATCATAGTGCATAAAGCACCAGATCTGGAGTCAGGAAAACTCACCTTCTCGAGTTCAAGTCTTCCTCAGATTCTTCCTAGTTGTGTGCTCCTGGGCAAGTCAATTCATTCTGTTTGCTTCACTATCCTCATCTATAAAATAAGTTAGGAAAGGAAGTGGCCAACCACTTCCATATTTTTGCTCAGAAAACCCCAAATGAAGTCAGGAATAGTTGAACATGACTGAAAGCACAACAACACACAAAGGTCCAGTTCCAGAATATGCTATGGGAATAGCTATACAGACAACTTTGTTCTCAGTGCTGGACTCAGATGCTTATTACAGTGGGCTTCAGAGAAGGCAGCCTATAGCTAATCCTGGGCAGACAGCAGGGGGAATATATCAAAGGATTTCACTTGACAAAAGCTCTTCCATGGAAGAGATCATCTATTATTGAATGAGGAAGGCCTGGGGGACAACACCAAACCACACTCCACTTTTTTTAATCCTTCCACCGTTTATGAGGTATATTGAATATGGATTCGATGGCATGGCTCTGTAACCATGGGACTCCCTCACCCCCTCTCACTCACTGTATAGCTTTGGAGAGGAAATCTCTACTCACATTCCTGCTGGTGAGGCTCCATGCTGACTAAAATAATAAAACAACTCATGTCAAGCAGATTAAAACATGTCAAGTGCCCATGGATGGCCCCTTTTGGTCTCTGAGGAAGAGAGGAGTAGCTCAGGTCTAGACATGAGTTTCGTCAGGGATTTGGCTTTGAATGGACTAGCAGCCTTGGCTCATATTAATAATATGCTCTCTCACAGGCTCAGCTTTGCCCAGTCTCTAACAAAAACTGAGAACTTGGCCCCTTCTTTCTAGCTTTACAGGAGAACAAGAGATTTTGGGCCTTCTGCTGTACTGCCTCTTTATGGAAAGAGCATGATTCCATTCTCTTTATGAATTTTAAGGAGAGAGACAACACAACCTTTCTCAAAAACTTATCCCAGAGATCACTATTTTGCCTATCTGGAGTTACTTTTCTATTAAGTTTCAATGGAGTTAAGAAAAGTCCTTCCACAATTATAAGAATTTCCTTATACATTTAAAATCTGGTATCCCTTCTGTTAGGCAAAAAACACACAAAGATCTAGTTGTCCTTGAAAGCACAGAAGGATACTTTACTCTGAGTCAGACAATTGAGGTGGGCTAGAAAAGGGGGGAAGTATTAAAACCAAAAACATTATTAAGTCAAGAAAAATGAGGTTTTGCTTCATCTGGAATGAGGGGTTGGTTCCCAGGGTTTTTTTTTCTTCTTAGTGGTCAATTTGGCTCTTCATTCTCTATTAGATGTGTCCCTGTGAGGACCTGGTAAAAAAAAAAAAAGACTATAGGATAGTGGGAGAAGAAAGGACAGGCTACAGGATTGCCCCTTTTCCTGATGTAATTGTCTCTAGAAGATTAGAGGCAGGCATAGATTCAATGACCCAAGAGATCCAAGAGATCATATTTTGGCAAGGAAATGATCAATTGAAATCTCTTTCTCCCTGGAACCAAAAAGAACTGTCATCTATAGAGTTTTATAGCTGGGCAGGATGAAGTTGAAGGATCTTTTCTTCTCAGGAAATCAATACTACTAGTAGAAAGAAGGAATTCTCCCTCTCCCCACCCCAGGAAACCTGAACCTTGTGCCAAAAAATTTTGGAGCCATTTAGAAAGGTCTTTTCCCACTAGAAATAAAATCCACAGAATCACAATTACCCTTCCCTTCCTGGCTCTCTGAACTCTGTTCCCAAAGTATCTGAACCTCTCTGAACAGATAACTCTGGTCTATGAGAGCACTTTGCCTTTTGAGGTACAGTCTGTCTGTAGTTCTTGGAGGATCTAGTTGTCAGGACCTAGCAGTCCTTTCCCATCTCATTCTCTTTTATTGATGAATCTTCCTAATGAAATTTCTGGAGGAAATTTAATTATCTAGCCCCTGGTGAACTATTTTCTAGATAAAATCTCTATAATTATTCAGCCATTTGGACCAAAATGATCACTGGATTCAATTTGAGGGGCAGTTTGGTAGAGTCCAAGAATGTTTGAGGTTGAAATAAATCTAATTAGAAGTTTCCTAATACCACCTCCTCCTCCTTCCAATGAAGAAACATGTCTAGAGAAGTTGGTCATACCACCAGTTAGAGATATAGCTGAGAATAGGACCCTTTATCCCTAGAATTTTATTTTAATACACTTTCCATTAAACCCTACTGCATCTAGTATATTTTCTTTCTCTCACTCATTGAGTTTTAGTTTACTTGAATGGCCAAACTGATTGACATTCTATAGACAGAACCAGAAGGAAAGCACCTTAGAGAGACCTGAGACAGGTCAGTGAAAGAGTCATCTTTGGAATGTGAGTTCCCACTCTCCCTCCCTTCTGAGAGTCCCCCCACCTCTCAGGTTACTCAGGCACAGCCATCCAGCTCAAAGTGCTATTATATTGCAATACCTCCCTAGGGAATCCTACCTGCCCATATAATCAAAGTAGGAAAGCAAGAGGTTACATCCATTAATGAGCTCTTGGGAAAAACAAAACAAAACAAAAAACAAAAACAAAGATATTTTAAGCCATATAAAAGCATAGATTTCTGAGTGATTTTAAAGATCAGCTTTCCTTTCAGTTATAAGATTGCAGTTCTTTGGTCCAGCACAGCTCCTTGTTTTATAGGTAAAAAAAAAAATTGAATTGTATAGATAGGAAATTACTTGTCCAAAGTCATGGTAAAGTAGTAAGTGGCAAGAAAAAGACTTGATCCTGATGAAATCTAAAAGATTTTCTGACTCCAAATTTTCAACTTTTCTCCACAACACAGGGTCTTCTTATGATCTGGCCCGATAATGAAAACTTAGACTACATTTTCCCATTATCAATATTTGGTTCAAAAAGTGAGATTGATATAATATTATTATAATTGTATTGAATTGTTCCATCTTCATTAACCTAATACCCATTTTGGAGATATAAACATACTCTTACTTCAACAAAAATCCTTAGGAAGTAACTTTAATAAAGAAAAAAATGAATAATGTAATTTATTTCTCACCAAGCAATGAGTAAATTTGATAGTGGCTGAAAACCTAGACGGAAAGGGGATTTGTAGGTTAGTTTCATTTCCTTTATCTTAGCTTGGCTTAGTGCTCAGTAGGTGATCTTACAAGTTGTGGGCACAGCATTACACTTATTAACACTACTCAGCCATATGTACATTGCTTGAGTTGGTGAGAAAAGGAATTTTGCTAGAAATTCTTCAAGACAAATTATATATTGAAATAAACCATCTGATTTCCCTTCCTACCCATCCATGTCACCACCACCACAACCACCACCATCACCACCATCCGACTACCTCCCTATTTCCCCATCCTCCACTCATAGAAAAAGAAAAGAACTATTTCCAAGCTGTGGGGATTTGTTCTGATGGTACATCTGTGCGTTTTTACAAGCTGATGTCTGCTGTTTGGTTTTACAGTCCAGAAGAGAGCATGTTTGATTGAGGTTTGTGAGACATCTGGGGCTATATTTTTTGCAGCAATTTAGAAGCTGGAGATCACATTTTTTCACGGGTGTTTCCAGTTTTTAATCACCACGGCATTTTCCCCCTCCCCTACCACAGTAACAATCACTAGTGGTAGCTTGTTCATTTTTCATGGGAGAAAAAAGCAAAATGGAAATCAGGATGAATTAGCAATTGGGCGTTGTAACTGTCAAGGACTGACAGGGCTGACTGGCTCCAGAGGCTAGGATGTATTGTGCTGGTCCCCATCGGATGGGAAAGTTGAACGGTTGGCTATTGCCAATGACGAGAAAATCTCAGTAATCAGAACAAAGGGAATGGAGAACATCTAATAAAAGAGGAGAGAGATCATCCCCCTGACAAGCATATAAGCACGTGCTCATCTAGTTGGCAGTGAGAACAGGTTGGTTGTTCATTACTTTGGCCACAAGTCCCACATCCAAAGTCAGAACCTACTCATAAATTATTCTTCTCTCTCCTCCCCTATCCTCCCACAAAACTCTTCCTATCCCCAAAAGGAAAAAGCCCCATCCAACCTAACAAATGTACCTCTAGTTTCCATTGCATTTTTTTTTTGACAAGCAGCCCAGATTGCATGAAGCTAAAGTTATGGACCATAATGGAAAGGGGCTGGATCAAAATTCAGAGGCCCTAATGACATGTATTAACCTGGGCAACTTTGCATATGTTACTGGATCCCTGTGGGGCCTCATCTATAAAACAAGGGGGTTGAGTCCTTTCCCTCTCTAAACAGTTAATCATAGCTTTGAATCCATCCTGACAAGACTTTATCCCTGTCCAATGGTAATAGATACTATTTTCCTTCTCTGGGATTTCCTTTGAGTTAAAGATGTTCAATTTCAAGTGACAACAAATCCCAATATAGAATCTTAGAGCTATGCATGTGACTTAGATCTGGAAAGGACATTAGAAGTGGTTTAAGAAAGCTTTTCTACCTAACAGCACTGGCCAAGAGACCAGAGTTCTTGAATGTGTTTTCACTCTCATTGTGTGACTTGGGAAAAGTCATTTATCATGGGATTTAGAGATGGGTAGGATTTTAAAAGTCTTCTGGTCCAGTCACTCTCCTTTTGATAATGAGGGGACTGAAACTAAGAAAGGCAAAATGACTTGCCCCAAATAATAAGAATACAAATCAGCAGAGCAAGGATTCATCTCACCGGACCTCAATTTCCTCATCTGACAAATGAAGGACATGCTTTCAATAATTTCTAATATATCTCTTCCAACCTTAAATTCTGACTAATTCTTTCTGTAGATGATAAAAATATAAGAAAGGATGAGGATGTGTGTGTGTGTGTGTGTGTTGTATTTACACACAAACACATGCTTTAGGGAGGCACTTCAGTTTGAAACTATTAAGCAAATGGAGAAGAGAAAGAGTCAAAATGAATAAATAACAGTAGTTCTCCCCTCCACCACTACCCTCTACACTTTTCTCTAATGTCTCCTTTTCTCTGTGCCTTGTCTGGGCAGGCCCCACACTCTTGGAATGCTTCTTCAGGCATCCTTATCTGGGGAGCTAATCATTAAATAGCAGGTGGTGGAGATTTCTGTTTTTCATCTCTCTCTTGCTCTCTCTCTTTTCTCCTCCTCTCATTTTTTCCCTTTTTCCCCCGGAGGCTACAAATTTCTGAATCTTAACCAGGAAACCTCATTTTAGTTTACACCTGGAATATCACTCTTTCATTAGTTGAGAAGCAAAAGAAAAAAAGTGCCTAGAGACAAGAGGGAAAAGAAGGTGTTGACTGAGGAAAGACAGATTTCAACATATTGAGATAGACATGTATATATCGATATATATTTTCTCATTTGAAATATTACAGATGATATGCTTTATCAGCCTTAAAGCAGTCTTTTAAAATCATATTACATTGCCACTGTTTTTATTCATAATACTTGTTAATGACATAAATTTTTTTAGAAACAAATCTTTTACTGCTCTCACAACTCCTCAGGTTCCTGATTCACTCTCACCCCAGGAAATATCTCACAAGACAAAAAAGGACTTACATGTCACTTCAAATATGGTTATCAACACTCCACACAAATGGGCTGACAGCAAAAACAAGCAAGGTGATGTGGCAGACTGATTTAGGTTGAAGAAACTCAACAAAGCTGCCCCAGGGCTCCCAGAGATTAGTTTACATTGTCCCTACAATAGTTAGGAACGTTGTCTTGAATAAAGCTGTCATTAACCTCTTTTCGATCCTGCTGAGTCTCTATCAATCTGCCTCCCCTGGACTACTGACCTTAGCGCAGATTCCTAAAGCTAGACAGCACCCTGGGAGGTAATTATTTGTCAGATGAGGAAACTGAGGCAGCTAGGTGACACAGTGAATAAAGTTCAGGGTTTGGAGTCAGGTAGACCTGTTTAAATGTTGTCTCAGACCCCTAGGTATCTGATCCTGGGCAAATCACTTAACCATTTTTTCTCAGTTTACTAATTGGTAAAATGGGGATAAAAATAGCACCTACCTCACCAGTTTGTTGTGAAGATCAAATAGATTAAATATGTAAAGTGTTTTGCAAATTGCAAAGAACTATTGAAGGGGTAGATATAATTATTATTAGCATCATTATCATCATCCAATCTATGTTCTACCTCAAAGCTCTCTGTTCCTAAGACTATTCTAAACAGAATAGAATCCTATAATGCCAAAGAGATAATCCCCAAGATAACAACTATGTATCCCACAGAGCCTTGATAGGAATACAATTCCTTGGGTCTGAATTCAGTTTCTAATTTAGATTTTATTTCAACTCCTTTAGTCTCTGATCATTATAGCATGCTGCATTGTATGAAGAGCAAAAGCTTTAACTTGCTCTGTTTTTCTGATCTGGGTTGATTCACCCCTTTTCAGGTAGCTTGATAACAGTCTGATTTCTAGAAGCTCATCTGGACTTTAGCCACACTACAACTTAGAAATTCCAAACTCAAGGGATCCAGTAGCCTTATCCTCTTCAAACAGCAATGATTACAGGTGTGTACCTTGATTCCTAGAAATATTACAAAGTAAATCACAATACACTCTGCTATCTATTGTCATACTTCAATGAAAAGTAGAGAAAGATAAGGAAGAGGAGAAATATAGGGAAAAGCATGATTTAGGCAGAAAGAATGAAGACAATTGGAGACATTAAATACTCCTATATCATGAACATTTTTAATAAGTGAATTGATACGTTCCACATATGATTAGTGTTAACTAATACCATAATGACTTAGTTTCTATTTTAACAGGAAGAAAAATATTCATTAACAATTTGAGAGTTATTCTTGAATTAGCTGTCCATGTAAAATCAGACCATCATCAGAGCTAAAATCAGAACTATTTGAGAACAAAATAAATAAATAAATAAATGAATCATCATCATCATCATCATCATCATCATAATGGATTGGCATATAATTGAAGAAATTGACCCTGAACTATTTATAAAAGACTTTGATGTCAAAATGGGAATTGTATGAAACAAATGGAATAGACAGCAACTATAATAATTTTATCTAGAAGCTTAACCAAGAGTGTACTTGTAAATGTTTAAAATTTATCTCTCTGGGAAAAAAATAAACAGTAGATTCATAAAATTCTTTCAAGTTTAATCTGCCTGATTTGCATTTTTCTAATCACTTTGTCAAGGCCAAAAAATCAACAAAGCAATAACTCAAGCCCTGATTTATACTGTTTATTTCCAATGTGTAAATAAATACAGTGAAAATTTTACAATCGGCTCTCCCCTTACTGCTCCAACATACCTCTGATTTCAACCATTATAGATTAATTGCTATATAAAGAACATTCCAAAAAACTAGAAGAAATGCTTAACTTTGCAAACATCTGACTTATTTGTCAATAGAGGAAAAACTGTCAAAAATAACATCAGTTTATAATATAAACTTGTTTGTAAAATTTTACAGAGAAGGATGATGAACAATTGTGAACAGTATCATTTCATAAGCAGAGAAAATCAGTGAATATTAAAAGTAGTTTCAGAAGATAAAGAAACAAAGTTATCCCTGAGGCATTTAAGGATGAAAATATATAGCAAGCTACACACAGAAGAAAAATGTTAAAGATTTGTAAAAATAATTTTAACAAATTGATTGCATTCTCCATCAAGGATAGTGGAAACACTATACTTGAATCCTAATATCTTAGACCCAGATGTGCTTAAAAAGAATAAAAAAGAGAGAGCAAAGTGGAGAACAAAAATAGGAATGAGCAACTGGACAGGACCAAGTGTATAATAGAGGATTCTCACTAAAGGATGCATAATTCTTAAGGCATTAAAGTACTGAGATATAAAGCATTTGAAAGAGGGGGAGGTACCAAACATATAGGGAAAATCTCACAGCTTAATTGTACTAAAAGAAGACAAATAAGAAACCATAAATAGCTACTAACATAGATGCTCATTCTCCCACCTTTGCAATACTTTTATGAAGAACATTTTACATGTATTAAATATGTTAAGATGTTATGAAAAGGTGAGCTAGGTGTTCACTGTAACTTTTGACTTACTCTTACAGAGCAAGACCAGCTATATTGTCCCCTCACATTTCTAGGGAACCCTGAAAAACAATAGATTAACTTCTCTGATTCTATTGGGTAGAGTTCCAATTCTTGTGAATTCCCTTTACAATTTGTCCCTGTTAATTAACACTTCAGTTCAACTTAACCAAATGATATTCACTAGTGTCTACAAAAGGAAATTTCCTACAAAGATACAGCAGGAACAGAAGTACTTACAAATATTTCACCTCTCTCAACATTTGGGAGTACAACCTTCTCTTTATCATCTCAGTGCCTGAGGAGAGGTGCTCAAACTTAAAGCAAGTTTTACATAGCATTGGTCTCACCAAGTTCCATTACAAATGTGGCATATGGATGACTCCTCACCTTACCGCAATTCTGGATCTTCAGAGAATTTTGGGGGGACTTGCCTATGGACTGGCTGGTCACAAAATCTGTCACAGATTCCTGATCCAGGACCTCTTTTGACTTACCATTCAGACATTTCTGATCTCACAAGATTCATTTTTACTTAATATTGCCTTACTTAAATAAGGAAAGCATAGATACAACAGGGACAAAAACAATAGCAAGAGCATGCCCACATCTCACACCAGAGTAGTTCTCAAGGGGAAATAAGAGGTCTTCAGCCTTTTTCCCCATTAAGTAGCTTCAGATACTCTTACTTCTTGGAATACACTCAGGCAAGAGCCACATTCAGTTCAGTTTGGTTTGTTGTTGATTTTTAAAATGTATCCCAGTTCTCATTATGTAGCCAACCCAGTTAATCTCTTTATGAGAATCTCATTATGAGAATAGCATAGCAGAACTAGTTATAGAGAAAGGTCTACACATGCTAGAAAGCCAGAAACTTCTGTTAAGCAAAGGTGTTCAGCACTGTGGTGGAAGAGAAATAGCATAGAATCCAGTCCAAAAGGGATTTCCTGTAGATGGAAAATCCTTCAAATGTTTTTGTTTGTATATGATATTATATTTTTGCATCAAATCCCAGTACAGTTCAGAGTTTTATGGAAACTCACTAAAAAGAGTTTTACTTGACCATCCATACAGGAAAGATCAAAGAATAAAGAATGCCTGTTGCCCAGATTTCAATATTATCTAGTTAAAGTTCTCTAAAAAGCTTTTCTAACAGGATGGTTATTTGGGACAGACAGTACAAATGGACTATTAGTTGGGTCCAGAGTTGAACAAAAGTAAGGGGGCAGATTTGTAAAACCACAGAACTCCTTTATTGATGCAAAGTTTCTCATGAAAGCAAAGACCCATTTTTAATACCAACATTCTACCAATTCTTCTATATGAGCTCAAGACATAGAATATAACTGTCTCCTAAGATTTAAAAATAAATATACATATGGAATAGAAGCTTCTACCTCATTTCCAATTTGGACCAGTTCTTCCATGTTGATATTGAAGAGTTATCTAGTGAGTATGAGCAGGCCACAGTACATAACCAATGAGGAATTGTGAAGAACATGAGTAAAAAATGTCTTTAAAGTACCTAGTATATTCCACGAACTGTGGTAAATGCTGGAGATAGAAATAAAAGCACCTGGGAAGTCAGATGCCTCACACTGGATCCATAAAATTGGTATAGAATCCTCTAATTAAGCAAAAGCAGAGTGAGGCTATCAAAGCTCAGGGTAGCACCAGATGACCCTCTCCCAAACACTTTTTTTTCCACAAGCCTTTGATGTTAAACTCCATTTTACAAATGAGAAAATGAAGGGTCAGAAAGGTTGAGTGACTTTCCTATATTCCTGAAAGCACATGACTAATGGAACTTTTGAGATGAAATTTGAACTCACATCTTTGGAATCCAGCCCTACAATCTTTCCACTATGCTCAGAAGAATAAAAATTTCACATGATCCAAAAATTTAGCAGACTTTAACATAAAATCTCTTTATTATGTAGTCTTGTGCATGAGGTATGTATAAAAGACACTATGAAGATTATGTTGAATACCACTAGAAAAGGAGTTAGGTTGGATTTGTAACAATAATGTTCAACAGCAAATGGTTAGCTCTAGATGTGCCCTGGAATCAATCCCTAGACTACTAAAATAATATGAAAAAGGAATCCTAGACACTAGGTAAATCCACTGTGAAAGATTTATGAAACAAGTAATTGAAAAATAAGAAAGTATGGAGAGATCACAGTCTAAGTCAGTAAGAGCAATATTCACATTGATGAAATCATAAGCTTACCAAATGAAACACTGATATATTTATATTTTATTGTCAGTAGTAGAAGGGGGGATCAGGACTGAATATAAGATCCTTTCTATCCTTCTCCAGGCAGAGAGAAGTAACACACCTAAAAACATCTATACAACATAAAAGTATTTTGCACAATCTCATTTCCCACTCCTGCTCACAGGAAGAACAAAGACATAGAGATCAGATTTCAGAAGGATTTCTTGATCTTTGGCTATAAAGTAGATTTTTACTCATAGAACTTGTAGGATTAAAACAGAAATCGTAAGATAAAATGTGGTAGAATATTTTATTCTATGTGGTAGAATAAAATAAGTGCTAAAAGATCCAAGAGGTTTTCAATTCAATGGTCCATTGAGAACATATAACTACCATCCAAACACCAATTGGTAGTGGTAGGTGTTCTTTTAATGATAATAATAATCAATAGATGTCAATAGATGTTGAGATTGTCAATCATGAGACTTCACAAGATCTCAGCCCATCCATACTTTTCATCCTATTAATCAATTAATTATTCAACAAATATACCTTTATTAAACACATAGTATATTCCAGGAACTATGCTGGGTAGTGAATATACAAATGTAAAGAAAAAAAAATAATTCTTTTACTCAAGGAGCTTATATCTAATTGTCTGTGTTTTACCTTAATTCCTGCATTAAGCATGTAGCTAGCCAGATTGAGACCCTCCTCTAAATCTTCTAATCTTCCATAGTTACCAACTCTCTCATCCCTTTTGCTAATTCTACATTTCCTAGAGTTCTCTTATGTTAGGTTCTTACTAAGTGCTAATGAGATAATGAGATATTAGGTTTTTACTAAGTGCTAAGTCGGTACTTAACAATTCTCTAGTTCTGGCCTTTACTAGAAGTTTTACTTGTGAACTCCTGGGGAGGAGCAAGTTCATTGGTTGAAGTAATTTTTTCCCAGAAGCCCTTGTGTTATCTCACTACCATTCTCTGGGAGGATAAAAGAGGGCGGCACTCCAGAGATGGAGAGAGTTTTTGTCTGGGCCAGACTTGAGGCTGCTCTCTGCAGGAAGGGAAGTCACTACTCTGGACCAGAGCTGACAGCAACTGTCTGGAGACAATGGCTCTCTACAGGAAGAAGAATCTGTCCGAGAGATTTGAGTTCACACAGCAGATCTCCTCCCAGAGAGCGATCGGCAGCTTCTGGAGACAACAGCACATTACACTCATATATTATATCTCATGCTTTCACATTTAATGGAACATTTCTTTTAGATTACATTGATTTTTTGAGATTGTGTTACACTGTAATTGACAATACATCCCTGCAGGTAGTAAAGTCATTTGGACAACCATATATTAACTATAGATTAACATTATCTATGATGTACTATATTTTTTGTTAATATTTTGTTAAATATTTTTCTAATTATATTTTAATCTAGTTTCCTCATGTTATTGTGAGGTTCACATGAGACAATACTTATAAAGTATTTTGTATATTTTAAAGTCATATAAATACTAGTTGATGTTATTATTAAAATTATCAAGAATTTCTGGCCTAAAATCAAATATAAATTATTTCCTTTGGTATAGAAAACCTTTTAAAACCTGGCTGCAACCTACTTATATAGGTTTAGTAGACATTATACTCATTCATACCTATTATATATAATCCAGACAAACTGACCTTCTTTATGGCCTCACATGGCCTTACATACAACATTCCATCTCTCATCATCATGCTTTTCCATGGATAGAGTATCCTTCTTCACTTTGACCTCCTAGAATTCCTAGCTTCCTTCAAATTTCTCCTGAAAGATCATCTCTATAGTGAAAGCTTTCTAAATAATAATCAGTCTCATCTCTCTCTTCATGATCCTATTTGGGATTTTCTTGTCAAAAATTGAAGTGGTTTGCTGTTTCTTTCTCCAACTCATTTTACAGATGAGGAAACTGAGGCAAACGGGATTAAGTGACTTACCCAGGTCTCAGAGCTGATAAATGTCTGAGGCTGAATTTAAACTCAAAAAGGTGATTCAGCTTGACTTCAAGCCCAAAGCTCTATCCCATTACACCATGTGACCGCTCCTCTCTGTGAATTATCTTGTAATGTATGTTTATGTGTCTGCGAGTGTAACATACTTATTGCACCCTCACCCCCTAAGGATGTAAGTTCTTTGTGGACACAAATTGTTTCCTTTTTCTTTCCTTTATATGCCAGAAAAGTACCTAATACATAGTAACTAATAAAATGTTGCTTTTTGGTTGATTGACCTTGGCCATCTCCCATCCTAAGAACTGTTCTGATATTGAGATAGCAACCTGTGTAGCAACTCAGTACTATTTGCAACATTGCCGAATGGGAGACATCTTCAGTTGCTTTGTATCAACAAATCTTGAAGCCACTATTTCCTGGTTATCATTGGCTGGGTGCTTCCAAATGTGTGGCAAATCAGTCCCTGAAGCATTTTAGGGATGGAATTTCCCTCCCGTGGTTAACCACATGACCACAGGCATGTCTATTACTCAAATATCCTTTGTAAGACTTGGGGCCTTAAAAGTTACAACTGTCTCAAAGAGAAATCAGTATAGAAGTTTCCTACCACCCTTCCTTTTTCACTGGTTGTATTAATTTATAGCTAACATTTTCTGGCTAAGGTTAGAGACCTTCATGTGTATTTCTGTTCTTTTTTTTTCCTCTCATATGTCCTATGAAATTGGTATGTCCAAAATTCAACTAGTTGAATAGTATGTATACATATAGCAATGTTTTACATGAACAAAGAAAACAATAGAGAGAATGCTATTCAGAGGAAAAGAAGACGATCCAAATAGATTATCTCCTTTTTCTTTCCAAAGATATAAGTGACCATCAAGGCCCCTTCTAAATATAAATCCATGATCATATGATCCTAGGAAGTGTCTCATAAGTAGTTCCTTCATTGCTGCATGTCTGGAAACTTATTCAATTACTAATCGAAACTGCTCATGGGATATCCAAAGTTTTGTTTTGGGTAGAGAGAATGGAGCCAACTGTATACATCAATTAAATGTTCTCTCCCATTTTTTCCATAACATCAATAAGCCCAGTCCTCAT
Organism: Sminthopsis crassicaudata; assembly: GCF_048593235.1. Lineage (NCBI taxonomy): Eukaryota > Metazoa > Chordata > Mammalia > Dasyuromorphia > Dasyuridae > Sminthopsis > Sminthopsis crassicaudata. The sequence continues at coordinate 225,539,885 of NC_133621.1, forward strand.
TTTAATGAAATAAAGCTGATGAAAAGATATAGGCAATGCTGGTATTATTTGAGAATAATCAGACATATCTTCAGCAGCCTGAGGTGTAATTAATGAAACTATAATAACCTGAGTACCTTGAAACTCTTGCCTCTTGGCCTTATGTTCAGAGGGGAAAAAATTGCTTAGATTTCTCTAGTGAGACTCTCCATCCAACAATGGTCCCAGAAGACCAATAATTTGAATAATATGAACTTAACAAAATGGTTGATGGCCGACAATTTGCTATTCCCTGATCTCCTTTCTTCTTCCCTAAACCTTTCAAGAAAAGTATATCTTATCCTATCAGACAAGAGTAAATGCCCATTGCTCTCAGGAGACAATCCCCTTAGGTAATAAGCTAGAATCAGAGCTAAGGAAATACCTTAAGCACTTAAGACCTAGTTTTGGTCTGTAAAATTGTTGAAACTGAGTTGTAATGCTTTCTCCAATAGACACTTGGGCACCACCCCGAAGGAGAAGAAAAATCAATTCAGTTAAAAAAAAAAAAAAAGTATGATGAAATGAGGGCTCAGAGTGATACTCAAAAGAATTATTTCATAATAAATAAAGGTTTAACCAAAGCATTTAGCTCATTGGAGTTCAAGTTAAGCTGCTCTAATGGGTAGGGGTAGGGAATCTCAAAATACTATTAAGGGAATTGGATAGCAGAGATAAAAGTAGAGGAAGAATAGGAAAGAGACAGGGGAAAAAGATGGAATAGTGGAATGAAGGTCTGAGAATGGAGGCAATGAAGAGGCTTTGTTTTCTAGAATGTAAATCAAAGGAGATATCGCAAATTGTCAACATTCATCCATTTATCCAGTTATTCATTAAACATTTATTATATGAACAAAATGCTATACTAGATGCTTACAGAGACACAAAGCTAAGCCTGCCCTCATGAAGTTTATAGTCTATTATTGGAATAAGATAAAAATATAAAGAATTCTAAAATATAATATGATAAAGCAATATATAGATATTTCTGATATTTATGCAATGCTTAAAGGTTAATAGTGTTTTACCTACATTATTTCATCTGCTCTTCTATAAAGTAAGTCTTCCTATGATTATTTCCATTTTACAGATTACATTAGAAGGAAGGGAAGAGAAGAGAAGAAGGGAAAGGAAGGGAAGGAAAAAGAAAGAAAGGGAAGGAAAAGGAAAAAGAAAGGAAAAGAAGAGAAGGGGAAAGGAAATGAAAAGGGAAGGCAGGGCATCTATTAAACACATACTGTGTCCTAAGTATATTCTTAAGCACCTCAGGGCAACTCTTAGGGCAAGTGTTATTTTTATAATCATTTTACAACTGAGGAAACTGAGATACAGCTAGTAAGACCAAATCTGAACTCAATTCTTCCTGATTTCAGACCCAATGCTCTGTCCCATAAACCATCAAGCTTTAAAATAGTCTGTGAAATTCAAAAGAAACTAGTCCTTTCCCACATGGAACCTGTATTTCCCAATCTGTAAGGGAAAGATTTGTGTGTTTCTTGGAAAGTTGAGGAGGAGACTGAAAGAGGGAGGCAGGAAGGCAAGGAGAACCAAGAATATTGAAGGAAGGAGACAGCATGAATAGTTTTGGTTTTCCCCTGTTGTTTAATATAATAAAATGAAGTATATATCAAGTTTCAGCTGCCCTCCTAGCCCTCACTTACTGCACCTCCTCTTCTGACTTCAATGCCTCTGCAGAGGTCACTAGAACAGCACAAAGGGCAGACCATGATATCACGTTTCATGGTGCCCTCCTTCACTCTCTCTCCCCACTACTGAGGAGAGCAAGACTTTCTCTCACTTCTCAAAAGCTCCCTGGGGTTGGAAAACAAATGAATTCACAGCAGGACATCAGTCCATTTCAGGTTGGCTCCAGAGGGAAATGTTCCATAGCACTTGATTTGAATACAAACAATCAAGAAACATTTCCACTCTGGAGCAGCTACTACTTTGCAGGAGAGACAACACATCCTGTGATATGAGACCACTGAGCTGTCACCGGGGCTGCTGGACACTACTTCTAAGAACCTGTCTGCACTGCTGGGGTCATTTCGTCTGGCTTCCAAGTCTAGTTCACCATCAAAGACTTCTAGAACCACAAAATATCAGAACTGGAAGGGCTCAGAGATCTTCTCATACAACTTCTTCACTTTACAGAAGATAAAGCTGAGGCCCAGTGTTTTCATTTCAGTTTTTGTTTTCATATCTGTAAAATGTTAACATCTGTGAATAAAGTCAGGCCCTGATTCCCAATCTAGTATTCTTTCCATTATACTGCTATATAATAATAAAACAACTTTATGGCTAAATTACATTTTACAGTTTTCAAAGGACTTTCATGGATGCTCTATCGTTTCATCTTTACCCTATAACATGGATAGGGCAGGTGGTAGTATTCCCACTTTTCAGATAAGGAAACTGAGCATCAGAGAGGTTAAAGGCTGAATAGAGTAATTAGTGTGGAGTTAGAACTGAGGAAAAATCCAGCCTCACACATTTGCTAGCTGTGTGATTTGATGGTTGTCTGACTCAGTTTCCTCATCTATAAAATGGGGGTGATAATAACAGCACCCACCTCTTAAGGTTGTGTATGTAAAGTGTTTTGTAAACTTTAAAATCTGATTTTAATGCAAGCTATAATTATACAATAAAGAGGAATAAGTACTAGAATTCAGATCTTTGGACTTCTGGACTGGTACACTTTCTAATGTATCATCTAAGTCAATTCAATAGACATGTATTAAATACTTAATATGTGAGAGAAAGTATGCTGCTTTATTACTCACTAATTTTCAGATGTTGCCATAAAAATGGTCTGTGTCCTCGACTTGACTTTTTATTTTTATTATTTGAAAATGTTCCCTATATGCCTTGGGGTACATATGTCGTTATTAAAATAACTCATCATCACAATGGGAGCCCAGGATGACAAGCAGCCCTCAGTATTTCTACTTCTAGAAAGAGAAACTGAATTTACCATGGGGTTTTGTACAATGTTAGCAGGACTGAAGTTGTCAGGCTCAGGAATGTATTCCAGGAGTCTAATAGTCCCTAGTGGGAGATACATCTCAGCTCCTCCTCTTGACTTTATGTAAGAGTGTTATGTGCTACCTTGGAGTGGTTTAAATAAATTCCAAAGGTTTTCATTCCTTTTCAGACTCATTCTCCTCTGGGACTTTGTCTCCAATGGCCCAAAACTTCTTCACCTAGAAGCTCAAACCATCCTTGGATTTCACACATTAGAAATACTCCCTCCACTTTCACCTACTCTTCAGCCCCTGATTTTGATTGGCTGATTCCTCCCAGATTGCCCATTTTAAGAGGAAGACTCAGGTAAACTCTATCTTGGTTCTTCTCCAATCTGCAACCTTGACTCTGCTAATAATATCAATCTGCTGTAATAGCCCAGAGTAGAGTACCTTCATCTACTTAATGGCACTTTCTAACTTCATTTTATAGACTTTTCTAGATTTTATAGATTTTTCACCCATTAAACATAGGAACTGTCACCCTTCCTGTATTGATTTGTCTTCTCAGTGCTTAATACATTGCTTGGCACATAGTAATCTCTTAATAAAAGCTTCTTGACTTGGTTTTTCCTGAAGACATCAAGAGACATAGCTTTATATCCCCATTAGCTTCAGTTTATCTCCATCCCATGGTTTTCTGAGTATCTTAATTCTTTGAGATTCAGAAAGCCATATCAGAAAGCCTCTCCATCCATGTTAACTAGTGAATGACAGATACAGGTCTAGGAATCACATCTCCCAAATACCAATTGAGAAGACTTATCAACAAAAGAAGAAAATCCCCAGACTGTTCATTCCTTAAATATCAATCTGGAAAACATAACTTCAAGGGCCATAGTTACCTTCAGTTCACTGACCACAGGAGATGTCAACTCACCTACCTGTCCCAATCTACTTTCTTGCTACACCTCAAGTGACTTCATTATTTGTCTTTGCTTTTTAGAATTAAGAAAATTGGAATACTCTGGGAAAAATTGCCTAGTTCTTTTGTAAAAAAAATAAGTCTGTTTTTTTTTAATATTCCCTTGGCTCAAGGAAGAGATAATAAAAGTAATGTCAAAGTTTGGAGAAGCTTCAGTTGGCATACATATTTAAATATCACAATGGACCTTTCTAGTGGCTTGTCATAATATGGATCTTGGTTATTGCTTTCCCAAAAAATTACCTCTCTATGCTGAAGGAAACAAATGAAAGAAAATGAAAGAAATTAGGTTTTTGCTCACTTACAAAACAATAGAGATTTTTTAATTCCAGCACCTATTTTTTACCTTCAAGTCCAAAATCCTTACATTCAAGTCCAAAGAGGCTTAGAACATTGTTTATATCACAAGCCTCTTATCCACTGATTTCCAAGTTGGAGAACTCAATTTTCAGCAGTCCAATAAGAGGTTATCAGATTCTGGGGGAATAACTACTGGTAAAAGTAGAAATGGGTATTAAATATGGAATTAGGAGACCTGACTGCCACTTTATTAGCTGTATGACTAGGCAAGTGTTTTTGGCTTAATGTACCTCAGTCGAATCAACTTTGAAATGAAAAGGTTGGACTAATTAATCTCAAAGGTTTCTTCTAGCTTTGAGTCTGAGAGGGATTGATCAATCAGAATGTCAATTTATTATTATAAGGAGAAACATAACTGCCATCATGAATAAGTACTTGTATGGGATGAATTGTGCGTTTTATCCCAGAAGGGAAATCCATTTGGAAATCCAGATGAGTCCTAGTAGGCTGCTTGGGGAGCAATCACAATAAGGAGAGTTGCAAGATCTTAAAGGTTATTGTCCTTGCTTCTTTGTTGTTAGAAGTATCCTTCTTCACTCCATATCTTTCAGGCAGGACAAGGAATTTGATTAATCTAGAGAAGAGTTAAAAATCATGTGCCTTGTCTTTTAACTCAAGTCTCTGAGCCTTCCCTGAACATTTGAAATTTAAACCAAGCATTCTAGTGAATCTAGTGTTCTGGAATTAAAAAGTATACAATTCTTTAAATATCATATTTTAAAGTACCATATTTTGTTTCAGCTGTGTGCCATATCAGAAGTAAGCAGCTACCTATCTTCCCTAGTCCTGGTTCTACTTCCACTACCCAAGCAATTGTAATGTTTGTATTGTTTGATCTGGGCATTCTCTCCCGTGGGCATTGACGAAAACACTGCAATAAAGTCTTACTCCGTGACTCATCTTTTTCAATATTTTTCAAGGTACCCCAAACTTCTGTCATTACAATATTTCTCTATGATAGATATTAAAATTTCCAGAAGTTCAGTTTAACTCATCATTGGGCCAGGGGATTTAGGACTAAAAGGGGTTTAAAGATTATTAGCTCAAACTTTTCACTAAAAACAAACAAACAAACAAACAAAAAAAAAAAACCCTGAAAATTAGAAAGGCAAAGGGAACTAAATGGTCAAGTTTACACAATAGTAAGTGATATGCTGTGATTCAAATCCAGATCTTCTGACTTCAAATTAAGTCCACTGCTCTTGTTTTATCTTTTATAAATAATTATCTTCCTCACTACAATATATCTTTATTTTAATGGAGACTAACATTCTACACAATTTTTTTTAATCAGATTTCTACCTTATTATCTGGGCTCCAAACCTAGGTCTCAGCTACAGGGTAGAAGAATTTTTACTCATAATCTGATCCAATTCAAGGTTGCCTAGGGACTTTTCTTCATAGGTGAAAAATTCAGACTATAAAGGCCTTTTCAAGAACAATAGAATAGCTGATCTGGAAACTGTGACCATTTTTAAGGATTATTTCAGAATCCATGAAAATGATTATTAGCACATGGCCAGTGCCTCAGTATTTCTGCATAATTTGGAATTGTTTGTGAGGAGGAAAAGAGTGAAACCTCACTGAGATATATTCAACCTTACCATAAACAAAGCTTTGAAGAGCAAATTGAAGCAGCTTTCATCAATCATACACAGACCACATCAAAAGCTGCCTGAGGAGGAATCATTCACCAGATGTCAGGAGGGTTGGGCAAACGTTATCAAGCAGCCTTTCAAAAGATTATGAATCAGAATCAGAAGGAAAAAAAGAGGCAGAGAGGGAAGTACAGGGTGGGGGAAAGGAAAGGAGCATCAAAAAAGGAACTGACGAAGGGAAGGACTGAGGGAAGGAGGAAAGGAAAAAAAGGGGGAAAGAAAAGAGAGGGGGGAGAAAGACAGAGAAATAAAAGAATCACAGGAAAAAAGAGAGATGTAGAAAAACTGAGAAAAAGACAAGCACAGGAAAAGAAAGACAGAAGCAGAGAGATAAACAGAGAAAGGAGAAAAAATCACAGAAAAAGAAAGAAAAACTGAGAAAAGGCAGGCATAGGAAGAGACACACAGAAAGAAAAAGCCAGAGGAAAAAAAGCAGGGATATGAAAAAAGACAGAAAAGTAGAAATAGAGAGAGGTACAGAAAGCAAAAAGATATGAGAAGAGGAAAAAAAGAGTAATAAATAAAGAAAAAGCAAAACAAATAAGAAAGACAGAGACACACACAGTGAGAGAAAGAAAGAGAGAGAAACAGAGACAGACAGACTGGCAAAGAAAGAAACTTGAGAAACAAAGTCAAGGAAAGAGGGAGTCAAAGGCAGTGAGAAAGACCAAGGAAAGAAAGGTGGATGTAGGTGAAAAGAAAGAAGCAGTCTCCATATATTGAATGGAGACCACATAGTCAGACATGAGACCCTAGGACATCCACTTTTTTTCATATTTTTTCATTGAAATTCAGTCAGAATAAACTCCATTTTCTGTGGAAACTCCAAACAAAGAGAGGGCTCACTATTTCTAAGTCAGGACAAGAGCACAAAGAAAATAAAAACTCTGCCCTTCTTCTTCGTCCCTAGTCTCCCCCTCCCTTAAAAAAAATTGTCTTTAATCTCTGTTGAAGGACGATTTGATAATTGTCTTGCTTCACCCAGAGCACTGCAGATCAGAGAATGTACTGTCATAAACCCCAGGCAATATCCTCTGAACCCCTCAACCCCCAGAGTGATTACACCTTTTATTACAAGAACTCTACAACAGTAATGTATCAACCCAAGCTATAAATCTCCCTTTTCATAGACCAAGTTTGATTTCCCAACTAATTGAAAGAAAACACATCTACTTGTGAGGTCACAGATGGAGCACATTTTCTCATCTCTGCAGTAGGACTAGTGACCTGTTTAAGAGGCTTGGGCTGGGTGCTAAAATAGAGGGTTATGAAGAGTCAGGGATCAGCAGGGGATAGGGAATGACTCAGAAGGAGGGAGAAGAGGAATCCTTGAAGAAGGTAAAGAGAAAAACTATGCTGTTTGTCTTATTTGTTTTCTCCTTTCCACTCCCCAAGCTACTACCCTTTCACCTGGATTCCAATATTAACAAACTTAAGTCAGCTTTCCTCACTTTCTCTCTTATCCAATTAATTCATTAGTTGACAAAATAATCTTCTTAGTGAATAAAACTGATTGCACTTTTTTCTGCTCAAAAATCTCCAATGGCTCCCTATTGCTTTTATAACAAAATGCAATCTCCCTAAGCAGGCATTAAAGGGCTCCAACTTACCTTTCCTGCTTATTTCCCACTATTCCCATGCAAAGTCCCAATTATACTACTACTTGTTTTTCCCTGAAATTAGTTAGCATTCATGCTACCTCATATTTCACAATCCCTCCCCAATCCCTGGACGACATTCTCATTGCCCAGAGAATCCCCTCTTTTCTTTCAAGACCTTAATCAGAGATGGAGGGAGGAAGGAAAGGATCCCAAGCATAGAGGACAGCAAAGTAAAGCCACAGAAATAGGAAATGGGGCATCATCAGTTAGGAATAATAAATTCTCTGGCTTACTTAGGTGACTAGGGTGTAGAGTATGGAGAGGGTGATGAAAGTAGGAGAATGCCAGAAAGATAGGATGGGACAAGATTGTGAAAAGCTTTAAACACCAAACAGAAGTGTTTTAATTTGATTCAAATTCAATTGCAAAAATATTTACTAAGCACTACTATGCAGATGCTGCAGTCTCCCTCCAACAACTACCATAGTATGGAAGGGACCCTGAGTTACCCCCAATGACATGACATTAATAATTACATACTGTTGAATGTGCTCTGAGTTCACAAGGATTCTAGTTATGGGCTTACCCACCAACTTTCTGAGAACCTGTCTCAAACACCTCCCTGGTTCAACTGGGAGAGACTCATCACCACCCTAGTCATGGTAGCCATAGTAACTTTTTTTTTTTTTTTTTGGTGAGGCAATTGGGGTTAAGTGACTTCCCCAGGGTCACATAGCTTGGAAGTGTTAAGTGTCTAAGATCACATTTGAACTCAGGTCCTCCTGACTTCAGGGCTGGTGCTTGTATCCACTGTGTCACTTAGCTGCCCCCATAGTAACTTTTAAAAGAAGCAGATAGGTAGCTCAGTAGATAGAGCATTTCACCTGGATCCAGGAAGACTGAGTTCAAATCCAGTCTCAAGTATTTAGCAGCTATGTGAGCATGGACAAGTCACTTAACTTTAGATCTACCAGAGAAGAAAATAGTAAACTATTCAAGTATCGTTGTCAAAAAAACAAAACAAAAAAAAAATGGATAGTATTGGCATATAATGGCTCATAGAATCACAAAAATTTGCACATGACTGAATACCTAAACAACATCAATAATAACAAACTTCTAAAAGCTATTTACTCTATCATGTTGTTGTCATCTGAGTTGTGGAAGAAATAGCAACCATTGAAAAAATTAGTGATCCCTCAGAGCATTGAAGTACCACACAACTCTGCTCCTTGCTACTTCTGTGACTTGACATAGTAATTGAATTTCTCTGGACCTAAGTTCTTTCATTTATAAAATGAAGGAAGTTGGGCTAAATTACTTTTAAAATCTTTCCTTCCCTAAATCTGTAATGTCTGAATCTTCTCATACATTGAGGTTCTACTATTCTAGATGATGGAAGAGATACAAAGTTCAATAACACTTTCCTTCATAAAGTTTATAATCTTATAGTAGAGAAAAGAGATACAAGGCAATAACTAAAACAAAATGGAATAAGATAATTGCATATGAAAAGTACTAAATATGATCTGAGGCCTGAAGAAGTTGATAGAAAGCCTTGTCTGCCAGGCTAGGAGGGAGGGTCCTTATTTGAGCTGACAATCGTTAGAAAGTTTCTTGATGGACATGATGGATATTGAAGAATATCAACTCAGTAGCGTCTTGCCAGCTTATTGGAGGAGGGCAATGCTTCCAATTCTAGTTCTTTATTCTCAAAAGTACCAATGACATTTGGAGGGTAATGTCTTGAGTTGCCCAAGAATTGAATTTAAGTGGAGCAGAGCTTCACAAAGATATCAGCCTCACTCTTTCCTCCAGAATCATCAAAGACCAGCAGTAGGACAGAAGTCAAGATAACTGATGATGGCCTAGAATGCAGTGAATGACCTTAACATCTTCAATGTCTGCCCAACCTCTAATTATGCCACAGTGCCAAGAGGGGAACAATGCAAGGGTATCATACTAATGAAGTCCCAGAAACAGTTATGACTTATCATAGCAACATCAGTAACTTGGCTGAGGGAGAGGGAATGAGATTGTTATCTCCCAGTGGAGTAAAAACTCCAATGGAAAAAGGAAACCCTGAAGCAGAAAGATCACCTAGGAATCTCTAAATTAATCAAATCATCTGGTGTCCAGGATCTTAACTAGGCTAGTACCTGAAAGACTAGAAATGAAGGGGAAATTCAAGATATCAAACTCCTTTGAGCTCTTGGGCAGAAAGTTGCCTTGATATGCCAAAGCAATAAATAATGTGACTCCTGGAAGACAGTGTGTTAAAGTGAAAAGATGACTGGGCTGGGAATAAGAGGACCTGGGTTTATCTCACTTCTGACACTACCTGTGAAAACTCAGGCAAATTCATATTTCTCTGTGCCTCAATTTCCTAAGATGAAAAATGAAGAGGTTGGATCAGAAGGCCTTTAAGATCCCTTCCAGATCTAAATTTACACAATAAGTGAGATCAGACCACACATCTTCCCTACATCTCACCTATGTGAAAGTATCAAACAAGAGAATTATCATTATTACTATGCTTCAATCTTGTAGTACATTTCCTTTTACATAAAATGCTCTGAAATAAGAAAGATGGTTTACTTTCTTTGTAGCATCATTCAGTCCTAAACCTCTTTAGATGACCTTCCAACTCACACCCATCTATTCTTTCTAAAATTCATGTTGAAGCATTTTCACCCACTTCTCATTATTACTCCCTAGGCCTAGTCCATGGCAACAGTGCTTCCAATGTAAGAATTGAAAATCCACTAGAAAAAAAAATGTTTACATAAAACCTAGATTCAACCAGGGAATTCTTCTACAGGCTATATTTATAAAGTTGTTTTGGAACACAGAGTTCTGAGCATAGAATACACATTTGGAACAAGTTCATTAAAAAAAATATATGCTTACTCATTAAAGCCTATCATTGTTATCTCCTGACTAATAGAACAGGCAGCACCAGTGAAAGAAAAAGAGGTTGACAATAAATATCAGGAAGTCACTTCATTAGTCTCATCCATCCCTCAACTGTACTTTAACCTTTTGTGAGTACTTAATGACAAGTTAAGCTAAGCTGCATATCCTTATATATCCTGATTCTTTCCAATACTACTCTTAGAATAATAAGAAATGAGGAAATAATGGCCCTCATTCATCAATGCCTTTACAGTTGAGTTTTTTTCAGTGATGATAACTTTCCATAACCCCTTTTGGGTTTTGTTAGCAAAGATATTGGAGTGGTTTGTTATTTCTTTCTCCAACTCATTTTACAGATGAGGAACTGAGATATACACACAGCTAGTAAATGTTTGAAGTTAGATTTGAACTCAGCTCCTCCTGACTCCTGGGCCAATACTTTTATCTACTGGAACCAGCTGTCTTTTGGCTCAGCCAGGAAGTTTTGAAAGGCTCTTTTGTGAAAGATAGCTGCCATATTTAACAGTTCTAGATTTGCTTCTAGACCCCAAGTTCAGCCAACTTTACTCTTTGCATGCTACCCAACCTTAGCTCATCTGGTCAAAATATTGTTATATCATAGAAATTCTGAATATTCTGTCCTCAAAATGTTGCCCCATCTACTGATCATCTATTAAGACATGAGGAATTTTCAATCTGTGTCAATGAATTATCTACTCTGATAAGATAATAGATACTTAGAATATTTGAGTTGGTGATAGTGCCGGTGGCAGTATTAATCTTATGTTTATTCGAGAAAAGATATACATAGAGCTCTTTAATGTTTATAAACTAGACTGGAGTCCTTAAGGATAAGAAACTATAAACAGAGAGAATAGATTAAAATCAATTATATTTTATGCTAACTCCTACACACACACACACACACACACACACACACACACACACACTATCATCATCCTTTTCCACTTATATTTTAGGAATTCTGTACTTCCTGTTCCATAAGAAGGTAAACTAATTGAAGATCTTGGACCAAAGAGTAAGAAGATTCTAAGCTGGAAAAGGTTCATGCAGCTGGAATAACTTAACCATCATTTCCTATCAACCATGACAAATCTTATAAATTCTTATATAATGAATGTCTAAGCCCAAGTCTTCTCTTCCATCACAACCCCACCTACACTTACTTGACTACTGCTTTTTGGAAGATGGAATAAATGATCCATCACTTACAAACTGGAGCCAAGAACCAGTTTATGCCTCCCTGTCAAAAGGGGAAATATACACAAGGGATGTATATTTGAAGCCAAACACAATGGTGGCCCGGATCCTTCAAGCATTAGATTTTCTTTTATATGAGCCCTGCCCTTCTCCAGGATGGAACATACCATGATTGAATTAGAAAACACAAAAGCTAGAATCACAAGAGGGTATAGAAAATGTGGTGTGGGCAGGAACCCAGAGATGTAGGTGCTGAATACCCAGATATCCAAGTAACTATAATACATATTGGTCAAAATGTTATTTTGCTACTTATTAGCTGTGTGATTTTAAGCAAAGTCATCGAGCATTCCTAGTCTGAATATTCATCTGTAAGTGATGGATATAAATGAAAGGAGTTGGACAAGATCACCTCCAAATTCTAACTCTGCGGTTATATTCTCCTTCAATTCATTGGGTTAAAAAGGGGATAATAATACTCTTACAGGGCTGTTGTGAATACCAAGATGAAAAATATGGAAATTCTCTGTAGAAAGGTAAAAGCATTTCTGAAACAGTATTGCTTTTCTGAGGTTGCATGAAGAGCCTTGAGCCCCTTGAAGGTCCTGAAGGTTGTTAGACACTGAAACTGTGGACTGTGGGATCTCTTTCTCTGAAAATCATCAAAGATAGCTGACTTCTTATCAGTCAGAAATGATTTGGGTGAACTTATGCTTTGAAACAAAGGAAACAAAAAAAATGCCTTTAAGTTAGAGAACCTCATCTGTGATGACAGAAAATTATTGCATCTCTCTGAACCTCAGTTTCCATAATAGTGAAGGAGTTAAACTAGATAACTTAGAAGATATCTAAGGGCCCTCCCAGTTCTAATGTCCCTTTAGTGTGTGTTCTATGAAATAAAATGTTCTTAACCTCAATTATTGATGTATCAAGTTCCCTGGGACCTTTCTTGGTTGGCATACAGACCAGTTTCCTGAGGCATCTTCCAAATATAGGCAAATGGCAACTAAAGGGTAACTTTGAAGTTCTCTCCAGTACAGGAGAGCCAAAGCCAAGTCCTGGGAGAAGTGGTGTGACTTGGACAGTCAGATTTTACCATTAAAGAAGGTAGAGGAAGGGAGGGTTGGCAAGAAGAGCCTTAATGTCTTTCACGCTCATCTTGTTAAAATAATTTGCTCAAGCCTAGGACCTTTTCCCTTCTGTCTGCTGATCAAAAGCTTATTTCTTCAGCAAAGATCTAAGCCACAGTAAATCCCACCAGAGATCAGAAAGGCTGATAAAATTTTAACTACTCAAGAGCACAATATAAATGGTGTCATTATTATTCCCACTGGCTACTCCTTGCCTTTTCTTGGGGACTTATTTTTTAATTGCAGTTTTTTTGTTTGTTTGTTTGTTTGTTTGTTTGTTTGTTTGTTTTAAGTAAGAACTTCAGAAACATGGAACCAGAATATAGGTGAAGAAAAAATGTGCTTGAGCTCTAAGGTACATTGTCTACCTTTTTTCCCCCCCTTCCCCTTATACACTAATGCATGAATAATGCTGACCTCTAATCAAATTTATTTAACAGATATTGGGTTTTATTGATAGACTATGGGGGAAATGAAGCTCACAGACTCACCATGGAAAGGGATTGAAAGAAATGGGAGGGTAAGAGAAAGGAAAAAGAAAGGGAAAAAGGGAACAGGAAGAAGGAAGAAAGGAGGAAGGGAAGGAAGAGGAGGACAGGAAGGGAATTAAGTCTGGTAGCAAGTAACAAAACTCATAACCATTATAGAAGTTCCCATTGAGTTGATGGAGTTGGGTAACTAAGAAAGACAGTACTTGAGAACCATCTTAGATTATGTCACATCCAGTCATTTTCAATTGTCCCCAATGCACTCAGGTTACCTCAGTTTTAACATCCTCAGATATTCTTCAGTGTGAGTCCAACAGCCACTGTCCTTGTTATTATTTAAATGAAACTCTTCATCACCTATCTCCATGACTTTTTATTGACTTTATCCATTGCCTGGAATTCTTTCCCTCATTACATCTGCTTTTTTCCTTCCCTGACTTCCTTCAAGATTCAGCTCAAATTCCACTTTCCACAAGAGATAATTCAGAGTTCCCACCCCATTTCTCCAATCTCTTTCCTCAAATTAACTCCCATTTAATACATGTCATATAAAGAAAATAGTTTGCATATTGTCTTTCCCATTAGAATGTAACTTCCTTGAAGGCAGGAATCCTGTTTTTGCTTTTGTTTTTTTACTCTCTTTGTGGTCTCTGCACTTCGCACCATACCTGGGACAAAAGTAGATATTGATATGTTTATTGATTTGATTTGATTTGTTGATTGGTTGATTACCACAGCAATTGCTACATCCAGACCACCACCACCACAATTTCTAAACATTACTTCAGAAACATGGAACCAGAATATAGGTGAAGAAAAAATGTGCTTGAGCTCTAAGGTACATTGTCTACCTTTTTTCCCCCCCTTCCCCTTATACACTAATGCATGAATAATGCTGACCTCTAATCAAATTTATTTAACAGATATTGGGTTTTATTGATAGACTATGGGGGAAATGAAGCTCACAGACTCACCATGGAAAGGGATTGAAAGAAATGGGAGGGTAAGAGAAAGGAAAAAGAAAGGGAAAAAGGGAACAGGAAGAAGGAAGAAAGGAGGAAGGGAAGGAAGAGGAGGACAGGAAGGGAATTAAGTCTGGTAGCAAGTAACAAAACTCATAACCATTATAGAAGTTCCCATTGAGTTGATGGAGTTGGGTAACTAAGAAAGACAGTACTTGAGAACCATCTTAGATTATGTCACATCCAGTCATTTTCAATTGTCCCCAATGCACTCAGGTTACCTCAGTTTTAACATCCTCAGATATTCTTCAGTGTGAGTCCAACAGCCACTGTCCTTGTTATTATTTAAATGAAACTCTTCATCACCTATCTCCATGACTTTTTATTGACTTTATCCATTGCCTGGAATTCTTTCCCTCATTACATCTGCTTTTTTCCTTCCCTGACTTCCTTCAAGATTCAGCTCAAATTCCACTTTCCACAAGAGATAATTCAGAGTTCCCACCCCATTTCTCCAATCTCTTTCCTCAAATTAACTCCCATTTAATACATGTCATATAAAGAAAATAGTTTGCATATTGTCTTTCCCATTAGAATGTAACTTCCTTGAAGGCAGGAATCCTGTTTTTGCTTTTGTTTTTTTACTCTCTTTGTGGTCTCTGCACTTCGCACCATACCTGGGACAAAAGTAGATATTGATATGTTTATTGATTTGATTTGATTTGTTGATTGGTTGATTACCACAGCAATTGCTACATCCAGACCACCACCACCACAATTTCTAAACATTACTACTATTTCCATGTGTATGGCTCCCTTTCTGTTCCCAATAGACTCTGTTCTCTTCTCCAATCAGTACTGATACCCCAATCTCTTAGCAAAGTGTGTTTCTGCTCTCCTGAAATCAACATCCATGCTTTAGATCCAGGGCACCATGGAAAGGTAAATCATTTCCTTAACAAGTGTTTCTGTTACGGATTATCTGTTACAGATAATAATTGCAATAAAATTTGTCCCAAATATTCTGGGTGATGGCAATTAGTCTAAGAAGTAACTTTGAAGGGGAAAACACTACAAGCAGGGGTCCCAGGAAAGCATTCCAGAAGAAAGTAGTCCTTGAGCTGAGTCTTAAAGAAAACCAATGATTCCAAGAGGCAGAGAAATGAGGAGGATGCTCAGTCCAGACATGAAGGATAACCACTGATGAAGTACCATGTGTTGGGAGCAACAAATATGTCAGTATCACTGGACATTAGAAAGAATGGATGGGGGTAATCTATAAGTAGATTGAAAATGTAATAAGGTCAGGTTGTAAAGAGATTTAAATGCCAACCAGAGGGATTTCTATCTGTTGACTTGCCTTTTCTTTGTGATGCCCTATTCTTTTTTGAGGTAACAATGATAAATTTTAGGGAAGACACAAAGAATATAATTCAGCACTGGCTAAGCTTCTAAACTAGTCCATGATTGGAGAAGGAATGGTGAAAATTAGTTTAAATGTTTTGAACGCAAAAATTCCTTAGGCACAACCTTGTCATTATTCTAATATAATCATGAAATTTTCATATCCTTTCCTTTCCTCAGATACTATATACCCTCAATCAGAGTGTATGAGGTATCCAAGGACTATTAGCATTTCTGGTGTGAGGGCTCTTTTCAGGGCTGTTCACCCCACCTTTGGAGTCCATCTCTTACCTAACATGTGGCTCAAAGAAGCTGTAGTATGCACAGAGGGCATCTCCCATAAAACCATCTTGGCATATGGATGACCAATTGGCCTCAAACCTGTCAGCGAATTAGAGGAATGGCTATCCCAAGCATGTGAAAACTTCCCACAGAGGAATGAGCAAATGAGAACAATTTGTTTCAATGGCTATGAAGGCAGTTGAAGCAAGCACTGTAGAATGTTTAGAGCATGGTCAGATATTGAAAACACCAGGTCCACTGGATCTGGGCCATTATCAATCATCTTGACTTTTCTCTTGTCACTGGACTTTAATGACTAAAAGAGTGAATGAAGCTGATGTCTTTGTGCATCTCTCTCCCTTAAATCCAATTAAGACCCAAATCAAGACATCACCTTGCAATGTCATTGGTCCTCTTTGAAAGAAAAGATGAACAACAAGAGCATACATACCCTCAATCAAAAGTCACAAAATAGAGTTGAAATGACGTTAGCAATCACCTAGTTCAATCCTATTATATAAAGATAAGGAAACAAAGCTCAAAGAGGTAAAATGACTTACAAAGCTATGAAAATGGCTTGCCTAAGATCACAGAACTAGTTATAGAGTTAGAACTCTAGCTCAGAACTCTTAACTTTGTATTCAGTGTTCTTTCCATTATAACATACTGCCTCTGTGTTCCCATTCTTTTTTATTAAATATTTTAAAGATTATTGATTTATTTTGTTTTTATTGCATTGTCATTTCCAGATATGACTCTAGGGTACTGGCATTAGAACAAGGATCCTTAGAGAAGTAACTGCTACTACTTTCAGAATAAATATGCAAAATCTATTGACAGTTGAGAGGAAACACAATGGGGACTCTGAGCAACAGTGTTAGGAGTAACCATCCACATGGTTATTCATAGAATATGTACTTTGAAAGGAAGTTAGGTGGTACAGGGGAGTTCCAGGAGACACAATCAGGAAGACTCATCTTCCTGAATTCAAATTTGGTCTCATATACTTACTAGCTCTCAACAGTCAACAGATTCACTTCATAGCAAATATAATTACTCAATGGTATAGCTTGGTCCTGATTAATATGAAAAATGAATCCCCTGAAGTACTTTTGCATATTTAAATTTTCACTATTCAAAGTTAAAAATTATTTAAAATATGGTCATTGATTCCAGTCCAATAGAAATATGCAAAAATTGGGAACAAACTATTATGAATATTAGCTTTCCCCTCCTCAAATCTGGACTGTGCTCTCCCACAAATTATCTCTGGTAAAAAGAGAAACACAAGCTAATAGAATGACAACACTGAGGTATCTCCATAGGAAGCACATGTGACTAAATCCACTCCTAAATCCAGAGACCCAATTCCATAGCTCAACATCTTTACTTTCTCCAGAGACTGCTCATGAAGTTTACTGTAGTGCTGAACAAATCACTCCACTTCTCATTTAGGCTGAGCCATCCCAGGGCATGGTATTTCAAGTGGTTTGATCAATCTTCTGCTAGGCTGATTCAAGCAGGTCACTCAGCTGAAGAGTTGACTCTATTACTTCAGATGTTTTCTTTCTGGACAGGTCAATCTCCTAGACCAGTGATGTCAAACTCAACCCCAGCCAGCTGACTGCTTAACAACCCTGTTCTAGATTCTAAGGGTTCATCTTTAATAGGTCAGCTTTTGGCTCAGCTGCATGCTTGTGTGCCCTCTTTTGATGTGGAATGTTAGCATACTCATTTTAACTGGAATGGTACCATGGTCTTTCCACAAAAGCAATAACATAGTGAAAGCATTTCTTTTTGATTCCTTCTGATGATCAAATCCAAGGCTTATTAACTAGATAGAGGAAGTAGAGGAGTTGTAGTACCCCCTATTTAACAACTTTTCCTGATTTTATAGAGGACTATAATTATGATGATCGGCCAGTTATTCTTCCCATATTCTTTCGGGGATTTCATTCAATGATGCAAATGAGTGACTGGGAGCAAAAATAATCTATGTCCTAGACTGCCATTATCTTTTCTTGCCTTTCCATAATCATTTCAGTATCTCAACTCTCAAAAGTCTGCTATGATATGGAATCTTTTATTTATATCTGAAAAGTATTTTCCTTTATATTTTAACATCTGTTTTTTTTTCACCTTGTGACAGTCAATTTTACTGAAGTATAGTAGCTTTTCCCTTTATACTTCATTATCACCCAATGAGCTTTCTTTTGTAATAAACAATAATCAAGCAAGACAAACCCACATAGTGACCACAGCAGATTGTGTGTCAACATTCCTGTAGTACCTCATCCTTCTATGTCTATTCTTCATCTGTTTTTGAGATCAAGACTGCCATTTTTATTTCCTATCTTAACATGCCAGAGATACCTGTGTTCTTGTTAAAAATTTTCCACTCAGATTTTCATTTTGGGGCTTCTCTCTCCTTCCCTCTTTGTATTGTTTTCTCCTTATCAAACCAGAAATGACTGGAGGAAAAGAAATACTTCCAATATTCTGTACCTTGTCTCTTTTCAGCCCTAAACAAGGAAATATCTTATTAAAAAAGATGGGGAAAGAAAAGGAAGGGAGCATGAGAGAGGAAAGGTGATTTTTAATTTTATTGGGGAGACAGAATCATTGCCAGAGACTGCCTGTGGCTAAATGAGACCATCAAATCAAGAGGAGAGCAATGAAAAACATGTACAAATATGAAGCTAATATCTTTCTACTCTGAGGGAAGCTGACACTCAATTTCAGGGGGTAGGGGAGCTCAAGCAGGAATATTCTGAATAGAGTTTGGAGAAATCACACACATCTGCTTCAAGCCATTTGTAACCTCTCCTGCTCTCTGAAGTGAGAGCTTAAAAATGCAAATGAAATGGAGCCATTTAAAGAAAAATATATCCACTAACCTTGTTCTGGAAGGGGGGTGGGGGAGCCCATAGCTCAGAGGCCAATCTTATAGTCAATGTAAGTCTTGATAGTGGATTATTCTTCACTCTGATGGATAATGGTTCTATGCTTTTCCCCATGTGTTTAGCAGTATTTAAATGAAATAAAGATAAAGTTGCCCTATTTAGAAGATTAATATTTTTTCCCTAAAAAAAAAGTCTTTTTCTAGCTGCCACTCCTGGATAGGTGAAAAGATGCAGTTGCTGTTCATTTAAAGGATTTGCTGCTGAATTAAATCAAATGAAACAGTTTTTAAGATGTGTCACCAAGCTTCAGAGCAGAGGGAAGAGCCCTGTTCCTGCTAGGTAAACAGGAGATCCAGATTCCAACTCTAATGCTTAATCTAGCTGCCAGACTTTTGGCCTGGTCCAGCTCTAAATCATCCCCAGTAGGACAATGCTATTATGAAAGACCTTGGGACATAGATGCTTCAAGCTTCTCTCAAATACAATTCTATTCATTCCTGATACAATTTAACAATATATATGTAATTCAATAAACACTTATTAAATGTCTCATAAGGGCACAACACTATTGAAAGCACTGAAGGATAAACAAAGATGAGATTGCACAGGGTTAAGATCTTATGGGAATAACAATCATTAATACATGTTTGGGGGTGAGGCACCTCTCAGATTTATGGAAAAAAGAAAAATTGATGATGATTACAAGAGATAAAGAAGATCACAATAAATACAACAGATAATTTTGATTACATGAAATTTAAAAGATTTTGCACAAACAAAACTAATGCAGCCAAAATTTAAAAGGAAACAGGAAACTGAAAGAAAAAAATTATAATTTTCTCTGAAAGGGGGCTCATTTCTCAAATATAAAAAAAATTTTAAAAACTTTGTACATAATTGGGAAATATTTAAGGGGAAAATTTTAAATAGTTTAATTACATATACTTTTTATGTACTATGTATTTAATACCATGCTAGGCATCAAATTACTAAAGAAGTGACACACTTGTTACATTCAAATTCAATTCAATAAATTATTAATAAATCAGTGATAACTTATTAAGCATTTATAATATGTTTAGCATTGTTATAGATATTTGAGGTGTATAGAAAAAATAAAAACAATCTTTTCTCTCTAAAAGCTTAGATTATAATGAGGAAAACAGCATATTGACAAACTAATATAAAGATAAATGAAAAGTAGACTATTTTTTATTAAGCACCAACTGTATTCAAGTCATTTTGCTATTTGTAGTAGTAAAAACCACAATTAAATAGTCTGTCTTGATGAGATTAATATCTAGAGAAGTTACTTTCATGTCTGGGCCTTAGTTTCCTCATTTATAAAATAGGAGGACAATATTGCCTAATTTGTAAAGTTCATCAACCTCTAAATCCTATGATCCTAAGATCAATTAGGAATCTGTGTCTGATATCAAATTATTTCAAACAAAGATGTTCTTTCTATATAGAATCCAAACCTATGTCCCAGAATTTTTCACTCATTTTTCATGTAAATAAGTAAAAAAAAAAGGATTTGCTACATTCCTTTCCTTCTCTGATTGGTGTCTGAGGAATGAAACAAATAGCACAGAAGCAGGTAAAAATTATTATTTCCATACAGCAGTTCTATTTCTTTCCCAAATAACTTTATATAGATGTCTTTATATTTTTAAATCATCATAATTTCCCCCAAGTATTTCTTACTCTCTTCCTTTCAAAAAAAGTATAATAGATTTTAAGACAGCTCCCATATGTTCTACCAAACCATAACTTGCTTTAATTAAAGTCTTAGAGTTCGAATGAACATTAGGAGCCTATAGGTTCAGCATCACAGGAATCTCTTTCATCCTTGGGATTTCATCCTTCTAAGCCTCTGCTTGAAATTTTTTCATGGTAGAGATCTCTAGATATTTCTTGAAGATAGATGTTTCTGATTTTTTGACTGGCACAGAGTTATAATTGTTTATGAGATCTTCCTTATCTTGAGCTAAAATTTAACTTCTTGCAAATTGTCACAAGCCCAGACAAGATATCTGTAATGCTAAAAGGAAATTTTATCTTCATTCAACACCCTAGTTTTATAGATTAGAAAATGGAGGCACAAAGAGGTTGCAACTTGTCCTAAGTGACAAAGATGGAAAGAAAAAGAGACATGATTTTGATCCAGATCCTCAAACTTTAGCCATTGTGCCATATGGTTTCTCCATTGTTTTGACTCTACCCTTTGGTGTGACAGAAGCCTACAGTATTCTCTTTTCCTTTCAACAACCTTTCAAATAGTTAAAAATCAATATCATTCCTGTCCTTGGTTTTCTTTTTCTTCACATTAAATAACCAAGTATCTTCCATTATTTCTTTTTAAACTGTTGTTGATATCTTTTGCTTTTCTATTTCCCAATGTACCTTTCCTCCTTCTAACATCCAGAGACCAATTTCCCTTATGGGGAACTTTGCAAAGTGTGGGTCAGTGGGGCCAAATCATGACCACCACCAGATTTTGTACTGTCCACAATCTAAGAATTTTTTTTAATTTTAAATAAAGTTTTATCATATTTTAAAACAAAAAAAAATTAATTCTTACTTTGAAGACTCATAAGAAAGGAGATGAACAGGATTTATGAAATGAAGTTTGCTGACCTTTGCCATATACACAATGAATAAAAAAGAAAGCAGGGGAAAAGTTTGACAAAGATGACAAATAAAACCAAGTACAATGTTATATATCATAGATCTGGAAGGAAAGGGAAGCTGTGAAGTCAAGTCCAACCCCCTTATTTTATGATTGAGGAAACTAAAGTTCAGACATTTTAATGACTAACCCAAGTTGTATACAAGTTGTTACCTGGAAGAACCCATATTTCAACTCCAGTGCTCTCATTCTAAATCCAGCAATTATATCTTGTTTCAGGATTCCATATCTACAATTCCCCACATTTGCAAAGAAGTAAGGGAAATAAATTTTCATACAATATATCTTCTTTGGGGCTAAATCTATTCATTCTAATTGGAGTTTTAATGTTTCCATTTCTAATTTTGCAATGCATTCAGTGACTTTTTCAGCAAAATAATAATATTCTGTTGCATATCTTTCAGAACCACTGCTTTAAGTGATTACAGATGTGTATCCAGGTCTAAAATTTTGTTAGGTACCACTCACAGCTTTGTATCATCTAGAAATAGGACAGGTTTGCTTTCTAACTGATATGAAGTGATCTATTAAAAAGTATAATGGGCTAATGACATAACAATATCAAAGAATTTCCAAGTTAGAAAGGATCACTTCTAGTATAATATAAATATTTTAAAATTCTCTCTGAAATACATCCAACAAGTAATTGTCTAGCCTTTACTTGAAGACCTCTACTAAGGGTGATCCATTTCTTCCCAAGGAAGCCCATTGAACCTACAGGCACCTCTATTAGCATAAAGGATTGATGAGGAGAGAACCCTAGTAGATTTGAAAATCATGTTGAAACCTTTTCTAAGTTCATGATTTGGAGCTACTCTCCCAACCCTCACTCTCATTAGCAGTCTAGGCCCCAGATGGCAACTGCCTCTCAGAATTCTAGGAGACACTGAGGGTCCTGGGGGAGGGGGAGTGTCTTGGAAGAGCCCTCACTGTTATACTTCTCTTATAAATGATCAGTTAATATCAGTTGGCTAACTAGACTTAGCTTTTAAGAATAGGCATACAAATGTTGGACATATAATAAGAAAATTTTATACAAAACATCCTCCCAAACTAGGGTTGCATCACTCCATAAGCATATTTAAATTCCAAGGGAAAGTGGGCTCAAGCTTTGTGCACAAATGAGAAAGAGACTCATGATCCTTAGAAGTCTTTTTTGCCAGAAGATGCTTTCTTCCCTTCATGAGACACTCATAAAATTCTCCTTAATTATGGTGTTGTTTTCTGCTTTGTTCTCTGTAGAATATTAAAGCTGCTGTTCCTTGATTTGTATTGGCTCCCAATATAGACCTATTGCTTTCAATCCAATGAGAAATCTGAAACCTCCCATTCATCAAAATTTATATGGTCATCTTTTGCTCAAAGAAGATGAGAGAAATAGAGTCTCCTCCTCCCTAAAGATATTCTTTCTCAGAAGTTTGGCTAGCACTGTTCTCTCCTGGTTTGTGCTAGAGTTACAGAATACAAATTGGCATACTATTTTATTACAAGCTTACAACCAAGATACTGTATAAACCAAGAAACAGATATTTGCCTTGTGGCAAAGATTGACATGCTCTTGTCCACAGAGGCTGAATAGACAATGTCATTACTGAACCCTGACCCTTGTGGGGCAGGGGGAGAGAAGAATCCAGGGTATCTTGCTGATATTTAGCAATTTAGCCTTCTAGCAAGGATAGAATATTTCTTAGGTAGCATTAGCCTTATGGATTGCCTCATGAGTAACTCCAAGTTAGGTCTGGGGACTGAGATTTTTAGAAAGAGAAGGTAAGTTAATTTAAGGTCAATTAAGTTCAGAAGATAAGTTAAAAGAAGAGGAACAGAGGAAAGTATCCCTTAATATGGCCCGTGAAGCAGAAAGAGTAATAAAAGACTGCAGACATATATGGGGAAGCTGAGGGGCTGTATAAAAGATTATTCCCCATTATTGCTCTGTTGTGATTTATTACATACAATACAGTATAAATATGGGCAACTAGGTGATACAGCAGATATCATGCTAGTCTGAAGTCAGGAAGACCTATGTTCAAATCCAACCTCTGACACTTAGCTGTGTGACCCTGAGCAAATCATTTAATCCTGCTTGCCTTATTTTATCATCTATAAAATGAGCCAGAGAAGGAAATGGCAGACCATTCTAGCATCTTTGCTAAGAAGACCCCAAATGGGTCACGAAGAGTAAGACACAGATGACTGAACAGCAACAGTAACAGTATAAATAATGCATTTTCTTTCTGGGATAAGCTAAACTATGGGGTTGGATGAATTTTGAAAGGGCTAAAACTCCATGAGAAAGCTAGGGGTTCACCTAGGCTAGATTCTAGTAGCAAGATGCCCATGAATTCTCCTCTCCCTCCAAAATAAGAGTCAAAGTTCAGGAATAGCATGATTCACTCAGACTATGTGGACAAGAATATATCAGAAACATTGTCCTACAAGAAACACCAAGTTTCATTCTTTTCTAAGGAGAGTCTAAATCATGAAATGTGGTTGAGTTAGAAAGATTGTAGCAACCTGATGGAAAAGTAGAACTGTCTGAGAGGAAGGAGAATTGTCATGATTATTTTCAGGCCACTATGAGTGCCTTACTTGTCTTAGGTATATATTTATGTTCTCCTATCAGTCCTTTGCAGGTTTTGCATTTTCTGGGGGATGAAATAAAAGTTCTCTACCCAAAATGTATTTTGTTACTTTGAGTCTTTGTATGGGAAAATGAGCTTTCATTGCTCACATTTGTGGAGACCCATCCCTGGGCTACATAAAGCTCTAGCCAAAAAAGAAGCTGACATTTTAGAATAGTCTCCAAGATTAGATGCTTGAGTACAGCATTTTCAGGGTTCTAGGACACAATTTATATTAAGAAGTTTGCTCGTTTGTTTGTTTCCTCCTTCTAGACCAGGATATCTTAACCGTTTTATGTCATGGACCTTTGGAAATCTAGTGAAGTCTGTAGACCTTTTTTCAGAATCATGTTTTAAATACATAAAATATATGAGATGAAAAAGAAAATTAATTATATTGAAATACAATTATCAATAAAAAGGGTTTGTAGAACCCAAGTTAAATATCCTTGAGATAGATTAATACTGATTCATTAGTCACTTTTAGGAACTGGCTGCAAATTCACCAATTGAAACTGTTATACAGTCCATATTTCTCTATCATATTCATGCAGATATAATGAGGTACCTGATCAAATGTTTTGCTGAAATTAAGATATGTTTAGGCACACTTACCTCTAGCAACACAATAAATCTCTAGAGAAAAAATTGCATAGTGAATTTAGTTTAAGACGTGTTCTTAGGGAAACTCATACTGACTTCTAGGAAGCACTGAATTCTTTTCTAAATGCTCACAAGCCATCTGTTTAATAATCTGCTCTAAAATTTTGCCAGGGACTGACATCAGGCTCACTGATTTATATTTTCTGAGGTTCTAAAATCCCAATTTTTTCTCCTTTTAAAAAATCAAAGCAACTGTTATATTTGTCCAATATTCTGACCTCACTTGTTCTGAATGATTTTTCAAAGATTACCAAGTTATATCTCCCCCTTTCCTTCAATATTTGAGCTTGCAATTATCTGGGCCTTAGACACTTCAGATGACTAGAGGTTTTCTTACTGTCAGAATTCATTCTTAATAAGTAGTAATATCAGAAAAATTAGACTGGAACCAGTGGGCTAGATGACCTGATAGAGTTGGACAGGTGATCAGAGAAAGTCTCAGCAGCTATTGGAAATGAATAGAAGTCTAGACAGGCACATAGGCAGAGGCCCCGAGATCTAGCAGTGGAAAGCAATCAGTTGGTTTTCAATATTATTGTTTTGTTTTGTTATGCTTTGCTTTCTTGGAGGCAAGGGAAAGATGTTTACAGATAGCTAAGTAGGGCTGTAGATTGTAACCATGTGGGCAGAGGAACTGGGATTTAGATAGAATGGTATTTCCTGGAAGTACAGGGAAAAAAACAACACAAGACCTCAGTTTTTTTTTTTTTTTTTTTTAATAATTGGGGCCTTGGGCAGTGAATCAAGAGAGCAACTTAGGCATGGGAGAACAAGAAAAGGGCCAGGTTACTGGAACTGAGCTACAAGGTGGATGATTACTCATAAGGAATGAGACAAGAACCCAAATTCATCAGAGTGCTGGGGTGAGGTTGATTGTAGGGGGGGGGATTAGCTGTGAGGATACAAGGGATGCAAGCAGAGGAATTAGGTCTTTGTGTTATGTCACCCTTCTCACCGCTATCCCCCCAAAAATCCATAATGTCTCATACCACATGTGGATCATGATAGATATTTAATTTTGTTGAATTGGGTGGAATCGAATTGAACAAAAGGCCAAACACCTAATAATTGTTTAAATCTCTGTCTGAGAGCAAACATAGCTAGAATAGCTCAATAGAAAGGTAAGTGTGTCCAAATACATTACAATCTATTTCATTGGACTAATTATTTTACCTCTCTAGGCCTCTGTGTCCTAATCAGTAAGATAAAAGAAATAGTATATCTCTGTGTCCTGGCTTTCACATTCTATGATTCCACTTAACAATCTGATACTTTGAATTCCACACCAGTTTTTCTCTCCATGATATTTTCCCATGCCTCCATCCCACATACATATGTGCACATACACAACACACATATACATACACCCCTTCTGTAAGAGATCCCAGTCCTCCAATAATTCTTATCTAATTACTGAAGCTTGTTTTTCTGGATGAAATCAAGTTAGTCTGTTAAATGCCAGCAGACAGGCAATAGGCATACTAGTGTTGCTTGAGTAACTAATTACAAATCTAGGCTTTTGAGAAAAATAGCATACAATGAATCATTTAATTGACTCAACTCAGGATGAATATAAAATGCTGGCTATTCCTTAACACAATGAAGGAAAGCAAGTCCATGTTCTCACCCCCACTCCTCCAAAACATGGATATCTTTTTCCCCTGAGGCAAAGGGGTTTAAGTGACTTGCCCAGGGTCACACAGCCAGGAAGTGTTAAAGTATCTGAGGCCAAGGGAAGGAGGGGAAAATTTGGAAAAGTGAATACAAGGGATAATGTTAAAAAAAAAAAATTACCCATGCATATGTACTGTCAAAAAAAATTATAACTATAAAATTAATAAAAAAAAATAAAGTATCTGAGGCTAAATTTGAACTGAGGTTCTCCTGACGTCAGAGCTAGTGCTCTATCCACTACACCAACTAGCTGCCCCAATATCTTTTTTTTAGACAAAGTTTCATTTCAAGAGGGTTTTTTCTCTCTTTATCTTTCTCTTTGAGATGGGCGTAGAGGAAATATAACTAAAGGAGGATAGCTAAGGTATTTGCTTCTTTGCCAAAGGCCAGGGGCCATATTCCCTATTGGGTCACCCTCCCTTCCCCAGGATAGTAAGTTTCTTCCTCATAGTGACCCAGAAATTCTTCTTTACTTCATGCATTGTGGTCCTTCGTTAGGCAGCATCCCTGCTGGAGGAAGGAGAAAGGCAGTGGGAGAAGCTATGGAATTACAACTCAGTAGAGATTAAGGAAAGGGGCAGACTGACCTTCCCACCTTACTCCCCCATACACACTCAAGGCTAAGAGAATAGTTGGCAAGCAACTCCATTGTTTGATGTAGCCCTGACTTCCTTATGCATCCATATCATGCCCTCTGGTATGACACACTACACTATGACATGCTACTAACTTGCCCTGCTTATAATAGAGCCTCCTTAGTCAACAAGTATGTGTCAGGCACTGTGCTGTGAGTCAGAGATGAAGAAAAATTCAGCAGAACCTACCCTCAAAAAACTTGCATTCTCTTCCAAGAGCTTCCATTTTTTCACCTCCTTGAGGTTTCTTTCTCTCCCTCTGCCAAGGAGATCCAGGGAAGTTTCATATCTCCATTTATCCAGATTATCTGAGCTACCCCAAAGATCCCTATGGACTCCAGAGTTTAGGGAACATTTTTCTTTAGGGAGCAGAAGGTCATTCTTCCCAAAGGCCTCTGACCCTTCCAGGTCTTTTGAACAAGTATGGGCAGTACAAGGATTTGCATGAGATTATGAAACTAAGGACTCCATTCTTTCTGTGTCTTTTTTTTCCCTTTCTTTTGGGCAAGGGGAGTGGAAAAGGTATATTTTTCAAACAATGAATGCTGTCAGGCTTCCTCAGGCCTTTCCCAACAATTCCAAGATCTAACATCAGCAAAGCATGTTATTTCATGCCCCATTGAAGAGAGAAGAGGATCTATTCCAACAGGCTTTCTAAGGGTGAATTCTTTATAGGGTTCTGTGTTTTTCCCTCATCTAGACTTTCTTTTTTCTCCTTGACCTTAAGAAGGGACAGAGGTCACAAAAGAGCTAGAGATGACAACATCACACTGTACATAGAACCCTGGAATCAGGAGTATGTGGATTCAAATTCAGCCACAGATGGGTATCAGTTGTGTAATCTTGGGCAAGCCATTTAACTGCTATGTAGCCCAGGTTCCTCATCTGTGAAATGGAGTACATTTATTTAATGGTCTCTAAAGCTCCTTGTATCTCTAAATCTTTGAGAAGATAATATAAAGGAAGAATCAATATGTAATCCAAGGGCTTAGATTCAAACACCAGTTCTGCCACTTCCTAGTTATCTCAGTTTTCCTCATCTATTAAATGAAGAAGTTGGACATGAAGACTTCTAAGATCCCTTCAAGAAGGTACAACTAGATAGTTCAGTGAACAGAGTATGAGACCAGAGTCAGGAAGACCTGAGTTCAAATACACTTCAGAAACTAGCTATGAGTCTCTGAACAAGTCATTAAATTGCTATATACCTCAGTTTCCTCAACCATAAAAAGAATTGATAATAGCACCTCCCTCATAGCATGATTGTGAGGATCAATGGAGGCGATATTTCCAAGTCACTTAGCAATAAGATGAGATTGTAGAAATACTTATTCTCCATTCTCCAGCCCCTTTCAAGCTTCTGTGATCTGGCTCCCACAGACTTGGGCTACAGATAAAGGAACAGAAGTCATAGAATCTTATATTTAAAGATAAAATGAGCTTAGCTGGAGGTCAGTTAGTTAAACATCATTTTACCATTTTCAGGAAACTGAATCTCCAAGAGTTTAGTGATTTTTAGAGGATCACACAAGAAGTAAATGAAATACCAGGACTAAGGTTCTGGATCCACCATTGTTTCTGTTCTGGTCTTTTTGGAGCCCAGAAGTCTGTTTATGTGGCCAAAAACCTGCAGGAATTTCACTTCAAATTCATCTCACTCTCTTTCTAATTGACTGGCATAAAAAGCCAGCCCTGACATGGCTGGTCTCCTCAGGACATACATCATGGACTTGAATCTGAATGGCATTTTAGGATCTGACAATGTATGTGGTTCACCTATTAAAGGCAAGTCTCCCTGCTAGAAGGAGATAAAGCTATCCCACTATTTCCCCTTCCTTCACCATTCCCCTAGGAATCACAGTTAATAGGAATACTTAGAGACAGATATCTCCTGTGCATGCCTAATATCCTGTGCTTTTCAAGGTGACAGACATTTAAACCAGGACCAATATCAGATATCACAGCGACATATCCCAGACCTGGAGATGACACTAGTTAATTTTAACTAAGGACAAATCCATGTGAGAAAGAAAGTAAGAAATCTGTTCTTCTGAGAATCTGGAACCAGAGTCAATGGAATCAGAAGGAACCAGAGAAAGCGTATGCTTCATTTATAAGGATTTGGGTTTGGCTTAGAGAAATGTCCTTGAAAATTGTTTAAACAGGTCATGAAAGCTCCTTCTTTTCTTAAAAAGGGAAAGATTCTCATCTATTTAGTGGTGTTGTAATGTCTTCTTGTCTAGAAGAGGTAATGATATACTTATCCTGGTTTTGGTATTTGTTTTCAAGATGACCAAAGCATAAATAATACATGGTTTTAAGAATTCACCACCATTTTAATCTGCTAATTTGTTAATAGAAGTCCTAAATAGCAGAGTCATGAAAGGCAGAGACAGCATGGCTTAGAAAGTTAGCATCTTTCAGCTACCAGCTTGCTAGGTCCTGGCCTTCCAGAGGAAGGGCACAGAGCCAGCTTCCAAGCCAACCCTTCTTATCCTTTCAACCTGACCAATCATGGTATGTTCTTTCATGCTAAATCAGGGCATTGGAAACCAAGTCTGGCAAACAAAGCCCTCTGGGCTCAGCTAAATGGGTCTGTCAAATCCAGCTTCCAAAGTGATTTCACAGGGTGGGAATTTGGCTACAGATTCAGTATTCTCTCCATTTCTTTCTCTCTCTCTCTCTCTCTCTCTCTCTCTCTCTCTCTCTCTCTCTCTCTCTCTCTCTCTCTGTTTGTCTCTATGTATGTGTCTCCCTCCTCCTCCTCCTCCTCCTCTTCCTCCTCTTCCTCCTCCTTCTCCTTCTCCTCTTCCTCCTCCTCCTTTTTCTTCTCTCTCAGTGCCTCTCTCCTCTCTCTCTCTGTCTCCTTGTGTCTCTCTGTCTCTGTCTCTATCTCTCTCTGTCTGTCTCCCCTCTCTCTCTGTTTCTTTGTGTCTCTGTGTATCTTTCCCTCTATCTCTGTCTCTGTCTCTCTCTATTTCTCTGAATCTGTCTCTCTGTCTCTCTGTGTCTCTTTCTGTCTCTGTCTCTCTGTCTCTCTATTTCTCTCTGGCTCTCTCTCTCTCTCTCCCTCCCCCACTCTGCCTCCTACCCTTCTAAGAAAACAGATGATCCAGATGACCTGGATCTATCCCAAGTACCCTAACATCTCCCCCTTATAGTTATTATCATTATCCAAATATAACACCTATCCCAAAATCAGATAGCAAAGCAGTCTGAAGAAACATGTGCCATACTCTCATTAGACCCATAATGTTACTGCAGCTCTGAACACATCATCAGCATAAAGCTTCCCTTCATCTTCCAGGGCTAAGAATGTAAAATCCAAAGCAATATCCACCTTCCAAGCACAGCATCTGCTGGGACCATTGCAGGAAGATTGTGACTGGGCATTAGTCCAAGGAGATGGCAGGAGCTGGGCTAGGGACAGGCAATAGAAAGAAAAAGAGGGAAAGGCTGAACCCTTCTAATTCATGACCAGAAACAGGGTGGGGCAGCAAATATTGGCCAAGTTTTAAACCTACCTCAGTTTTGAATACTTGGATGCCTAATCAAACCTACCCCTCTGGGAATGAAGTCTGTTTGGCAGAAAATTAGTTTAGATTTTGAAAAAAAAGAAGCAGGAAGGGGGTATGGGATAGGAGAGAGAAAAAGAAGGAAGAGAAAAAATTTCCCCCAAAACTCATAAGTATTGTGACATCAAATGGTTATTTTAATATGCTTGGGGCAGCAGCAACATGATTAGACAATTACATATATATATATATACATATACATATATATACATATATATGTATATACATGCAGATGACATACCTAAGCATACAATACACAAGCAGCAATATGCAAAGACATACCCAAAATTTAAAGGGGGAAGTAAATGATAATGTCAGAGACTGGCCATTAATATTATAGCCATTAATAAAAGTTTTCAGCTCTCATGAAAATGTGGTATGATGGAAAGAACAGTAACTCTGGAGTCTTGAGCCCAGATTCAAATCTCATCTCTGACATTTATCATGTGTGTCACTTTGGGCAAGTCAGTTAACATCCTAGAGCTGCATTGTTTTTTTTTTTTTAATCTATAAAATGAAGAGGTTGTGCTAATGATTACAAAGTGCTGTTCAGCTCTGTGATACTAAGGGAGAAGGAAAATCTCTGATTAGCCTTCATCCCATTACACAAACACTCCAGAAATCCTAAGCAATGAAATCCTCAAACTGAGGAGTCCCCAGGTCAGTCCAAAAAGCTTCTTGTCTTCCAAGGATATACTACAGGATAAGAAATGAAAATGGTAAGCCTATTGTTAAGAGAGTGAAAGTTTTAGAGCTGAAAGGGATCTTAGAAGTAAGACAGTACAACCTCTTCCTTTTATAGGGAACAAGGTTGCATGAATAGAAAGGGTCAGTGCCAAGATTAAAATCCAGGTTTAATGATTCTAAATGTTCTGTCCACTACAGTATATAATGAATCCCAAATTTATGGAAAAAAGAAAGTAAGAGAAAGAGAGGGAGAGGGAGAGGGAGAAGAAGAAAGAGAGATAGACAGATAGACAGACAGAAAGAAAGAGAAAGGAAGGAAGGAAGGAAGGAAGGAAGGAAGGAAGGAAGGAAGGAAGGAAGGAAGGAAGGAAGGAAGGAAGGAAGGAAGGAAGGAAGGAAGGAAGGAAGGAAGGAAGGAAGGAAGGAAGGAAGGGAGGGAGGGAGGGAGGAAGGAAGGAAGGGAGGGAGGGAGGGAGGGAGGAAAAAAGGGGGAAAGAGAGGGGGAAGAGGGAGGGGGAGGGAGGAAAGAAAGAAAGAGAGGGAGGGAAGGAGGAAGGGAAGGAGGGAATAAGGGAAGAAGGCAAAAAGGGAAAGAGGGAAGTAGGAAAGAAGGGAGGAAAGAGAAAAAATGTCAACCAAGCATATTTTAAAGGTAAGGACTATAACAAGAATAAACATTAACTATCCTAAGAAAAGTGTGGAAAACTGGAGAGAGTAAAAATAAGCACAAACACATGCAGTCTTGGCAGAGTAATAGTGTGGGTAAGTGAACATCTCCATGCTTCTAACATGTCTTGTCCTTCCACATGCTACACTTACAGCCTTCAGAAACCCTCCCTCTGTAGGCTGACAAGTCTGCAGATCTCTCTCTCCTTCAAAAGCTGAGCCCAGGGACGTGATCATCCATATGTCCACTTTGAGCCCAGACTTAAAAAAAAAAACTGGACTTAAGAAATTTGTTCATCCCAAATAACAAAGCACAAGATACCAGGCTGCCTTGATCTCTATTTCATTTGGCTTTCTAAATAAACCACAGTGAAGGAATTTTAGTTGTAACAAGGACCTAAGAAATCCCTCAGTCTAATGCCCTCATTTTTTAGAGGAAATACAAAGCAAAAAAGAGGAAGTGCTTTGCTCAACATTATCTCCATCCCTTCCAACCCTCCATCTTCAATTCTGAGAAAATAGCCTTGGTTACCTTTCATCCCATTTGCAAATATTCCAAGGTTTCTAATTAGATGAAACCTGGAGAAAAGGAGTCCCCTGGTTAATCTATATCTTGTGAAATCCACATCTTGCAAAAACACATAGTAGGACTGAAAAAGAAAACAAATAGCTAGTTGGTAGAAATAGAACTGAAAAGGCTAGCCCTCAGTTCAGGACTCTTTTCAACATATCTCCCTACTTCCCTTGATAGAAGTCTGACCTAGGTGATTTTTGAGACTTTGATTTTGGAAGAGTTCCAACTCTATAGGGATATATCATTAGTATTCTCCCACTTTTCCTGGAGTTTGACAAAACAACCCCCTCCAAGATCCCACACTCTTCTCCATAAACAAGGCTCCCTACTTTTTCCTCCAAAGATACTTCATACTTGTATGTTATTTTTTGCCCCATCATACAGGAGCCAAACAAGTTAGGGCAACAGCTAGAGCTGAATAAAGAGGAAGGAGCAAGGAGTGTTCACAAAGGCGGGACCAGGACTGGTAGAATGGCTGCCCAGATAAGCCAGCATGTGCCTGCATGTCCACCAAATTCCTTGTCTCTGGTGAGAGACTCAGGCTTATTCATAAGTGTAGTTGGGCTTGCAGACAGCTTAGTCCAGGTTGATTTGCAGGCTAGCATGTCAGGACAGATTTGAGGCCCCATTTATACAAGAGGGTTTATTATTGGTGAAAATTGAGTTGGGGGAAGGGAGGATCTGAGAACAGGTAATTGGCAGGATAATGTCCACAGACCCAAAGCACTGCCCAAGAGCCCTTTTGTTCCCAACTCTGTACTAGACTCTAAGGGAGGTCACAGGGGTAGAAGGGACCTCTGACACCCTCTGATCTAAAATTCTCATTTAATAGAGTGGAAGTTGAGTGCCAAGGTTGAATCATTTGCTCCAGGTCACTCAGTGGCACAGCCAAGACTTGAACTGAGATCCTCTGTGTCTATAGCCAGTGGATTTTTCCACTGGGTTGAGCAAAAGTAGTAGTAGACACATACTAGCTTTCAAAACCATTACATCCTGGCCAAAGAAATGACTCATATCCATAGAAGAGAATCATAGGTTTAGGCTGAAAAGGGTCTCAGAGGCCATCTAGTTCAACCCCCTATTTTATAGTTATGGATCCTAAAGAGAGATTGCGATTGACAAGGTCACACAGATAAACAAGCATCAGAGCCAAGATTTAAACACATGTCCTCTGGTTTCAGGAAAAAGAGGAGGAGGAGAAGAGAAACAACAAAAAGAAAAAGAGGAACAACAAGAAGATAAAAGGGAGAAAGAAAGGGAAGAAGTTAAAGAGAAAGAAGAGGATAAAATCAAAAGAAAAAGTACCCATTGCTATTGTCAGCTTATATCCTGATTGAATTCACACCAAAACCTTTTCATGTAAATACCTGGTGCCCTCACGTAGACCCTTTATATCCCACATCTCTGGAAAACCTGGATTTCTAAGTAGGCCTCTGTCTTAGTCAGACATTTCCAACTTCAAGGCTGCCAACTAATCATCTAATAAGTTTCTAGTATGTGCCAGGAACAAAGCTAGAACTGGGGATACAAAAAATTTAAAAAGAAATGGTTCCTTCCCATAAGGAGCTTACATTTTACATACATACATACATACATATATATTTATTTATTTATTATGTGCAAAATAAACTCAAGGTAATATGGGCTATGAATGGGGTGGGGGGACAAGGAGGAAAAGGTACTAGTAAGATCAGGAAGACACAGAATTTAGGTTTTAGCTTTGTATCCTAAGGTTAGAAAGATAGGTTAGAGCCTAGATTGTGAAAAAGTTTAAATAACAAAGAAGGGAGTTTATATTTGATCTTAGGGTTAAGAACAATGACTGGCATATATTGAGTAGAGAGGAGGGATAAAGGCAGATCTGTGCTTTAGGAAAATCATGTTAAAGACTATGTAGAAGATGAGAGACTTGAGATACAAAAACCAGATAAGAACCTATTGTAATAGTCCCACAGAAAGATAAGAAATTAAACAAAGGTGTGCAAAGTGTAAATGGACAGAAGGGAAGGGATGCAAAAGATGTGGTGGTGAGATGAAAGAGAATTAGAAATCTAGAGTTACTATAAAGTTGAAAACCTAGAAATGTGGTGGCATTATCTACTGAGACTGGAACAGAAATTTGGGAAAGGGAGTAAAGATTAATGAATTCTGTTTGGGAATGTTGAGTTTAAGATGCCCAGAAGATATCCAAGGAATACAATTTCCTGCTTTCCTTCAGCAAATGAATCTAAGATGCTCCTAAATCTTTCTGAACATTTAACTCATCCCTTCTGTAGTATAGACTCTGATAACTATCCCTGTTTAGAAATTAAAAGAAAAAAAAAAGGAAAATTAAGATTGAAGAGTTTAGCAACTCTTCAAGGCCCCAATGTGCTAGTAAAGGAAACATTCTTTGCATTTTTTCTCCTTTTGCCTCAACCCAAACTAACAAGTAATAGTGAAATCCATGAAAACTTTGAATTAGTCCACAAAAATTCCTCCCACATCTGTGTCAGTGAGGGGGGTAAATATGGTTTTTCTATTGTTTAGCTAAGAAATAGTCACTGCCCTTAGATGTGTTATTCAAACCTGCTCATTTAAGGTTAGAATTTCAAAGCCCTGGCTTCTGCCCACATCCCCTCTTTCTCCTTCATCAGCCTCACCCTCCACCCCCAGTCCCCTGGCACTATTTTCTAATTACTGTGCTCTGCTCTTTTCTGGCAAAGAAGTTTAATATCTTGGCATTTGCCAGAATATTTAGGGTTAAAGAGATATCTACATGTTACCGTATCTGGGCTCTTCATTCATATAATCTCTATCTCACTAATTTTACATCATCATATTTAAGTTCTCAGCAACACCAAAGAGAATATTTCCTATTTTCCTTCATCAACCTAATCCAGATTTTCACATTTCCTGACTGATCAAAGATCCTTTCATAGCAAAAGCCTTCTCAACTTTAGATATTAATGTACCCATACCAGGGAAGGGCACCCTGAATTTGGAAGGTAATTTATTCAAAGTCACCCAAAGAATAGAAATCAACATCCAGGCTTATTACCCATTACTCTTCCTCACATACTCTATGGTCCAACAAACTTTCTCCTGGATATTCTGCCTTCATATTTGTACAAACTATCTTCTGGGTCCTGAGTGTTTTCCTCCTTACCTTGGCCCCTTCAAAACTCTGGTTTTCTTTAAAGTGAAGCTCAAGCCCCATATCTTTCATAAGGCCCATTTTCTTCTATCTGTATTCTAATACCTCACTCCCAATTATTACACATAATAACTTCTCTCTGTCTCTATATCCTCCAACTCCAAATTTAGCTCTTTGTCTACTATACAATGCTATTCTTCCTCTAATTACTCTAAAAAGACCCATAGCTAGTTCCAACATCAGAGTTCCAGGTGCTAAGAAGGGGATTTATCTTGGTCAGTTCTTTTTGGCCATGAGTCAGTACTGACAGAGATGATTAAGACACTAACAAGGGGGTAATACACCTTTATTGCATGGTTATTGATAAAAGGAAGACTGGGAAGATAGTGAGAAACTCCAAGGAAACTGTAAAGCCAAAGATGGAAATTCCAAGAGCTGAGCTTTTTAGCATCACAGCTATACCTTGCAACAGTTGCGTGACTAATTCAGGTCACTCCCTGATTTATCTTTCCAAACAATCAAAGCACTCACTGTCTACAATCTCTTAGTCAAGCCCTAAGCAATAGGAATCCCACTCTCTTCTTCTAGACAATGACTTGGACTGGTAGAGCAGAATGAACTGAGAACTGCGTTGGGAAGCTTGGATCCTGGATTTGTTTGTGGTTGGTTCATTGTGTGACTTTGGTCAGCTGACTTTATCTTTCTTGATTTCACCTGTCTGAGGAAGTTTTGCAATAAACAAACAAAACAAGAAATATTAATTCATAAGTAGGATGCATTCTTAAAGTCTTTTCAAATTCAAAATATCTATGATTTTATTGACTTCTCTTGCCTTCATTTGTTTCCATTGAAGTAGTTCTAGCCTTTTTTGCAGAGTATGCTGGAGCCAGCTCTGCCCAGCTTAAGATAGCCTATTGCTAAATTTTCAGTATGAACACCAAATCCTACAGATCAGGGTTTGATTTGTTATCTTGTTGTTTGTTTATGCTTTTAAAAGTGATGAAAGAAATGTTAATACAGGTTAAAATTTTACTATATATAGATTTTTTTCTTTAGAAAATATATTGTTAAACCTTTATCAGACCATTTAGCATCTAGCAGGCACCCATGTGTTACAAACCGCTTTGACAGTTTTGTGAAACTTACGGACCTTTTCTCAAAATAATTTTTAAACACATAAAATATATAGATTACAAAGGGAAGCAATTATACTTACATTAAACTAGGTCCAAATCAGTGTGAATAATTAACCCATTTGAAGTCGCACTATTTGAAATTACAGTTAGATAAAATCTGGACATTGGTTCTAGCCCAATGGAAATAAGCAGTGCAAATTCAAATAATTCAGCTACTTCAAAGGATTCGTTATTTGTGTTAATCAAGATCTGGATATGTAGTTATTACAATGTTTGTAAGAAAACAAAACAACTATAGACTTCAGGTAAAACTTCTCCATTAAAGGAAAAATACAAGAAAATCAGTTTGAATTATAGCATGAACAGTTAAGAAGACATTAGAAACTGATTTTTGATGCTGCAAAGTGAAATAACCCGGAATCCTTGTAATACACTTTATAAAAGCAAAATATTGCTGCTATAGAGCAATTGATTTAGAGTTGGAAAAAAATCTTCAAGGTCATGTAGCAAACGGTATCATATTATCACAAATTTAAAGCTGGGAGGGATCTTAGGTTTTATTTAGTTCCTCCCCTTATTTTATATATATGGAAACTGAGTCCCAGAGATATTAAATGACTTGCCCAGAGTCACACAGGATATTAGTGTGGGAGAAGCAAAAGCAAGATATGAAAGTTCGCTTTGCAGTCCCAATTCCATTTATCTTTCAGCAGCACTACAAGGCCATCTTAAGTGATTCTTTTTTACTTCAAGAAAGTAAAACAAAGGACAAAAAACAAACAAACAAAAAAACAATTCTGAGATGGTTCAGAAATAAGCTGGAAACAGACATGGAAACAGACCAAAAGAAAGTAAGGTTCCCCTTCCCCTCTCTGACTTATCCAGCTTCTGAGTCTTCTTTTCTTTTGGAGGATAAAAAATAGCAAATGTTGCAACTAGCATCACTGCCCTTTTCTCTAATGGATGACAAATTATTTGAGGGGCTTTGGTTAAAAAGTAACTCTACCCCTGTAGTTAAATCCAATTATACCATAATTACAGGGAAGTCTGCATACATCAGAGCTCTAGTTGGAAGAGAATAGGAACACTGCTGTTCTTCAAAACACTGGCCAGAGGTAAACCTATAATTTCACCTACTGTCTTAGTGGAAACTTCATGGGAAAGAAAAGAGATAGTTCTTGATTTTCCAACTAAGGAAAAAATATGTGAACATGTCTTACTGAAAGATAGCCATCTTGGGAGGCAGAAATGCCCTATCCTTTCTCCCCCTTTAAAGCATCTACAAAATTAAGCATAGAATCATATTTTAAGGATAAATCATTGACTAAGAAATCTGAAACCATCTTTTCTTTGTTTATCTCTTTTGTTTGGTAAAAAATGGCACCAATTTAATCTTTGATCCTCCAGGGGAAAAAATTAGGAAATCATTCTTTGCTCCCTTAATTTTTGAAAAATACACTATCTCCTTATATATTTTCCATCCCCATTTCCTTGAGCAGGAAATTACAAGGAGTGGGGATTATAGGTAGGAGTTAAGTTAAGAATTATGTAAAGTGCCTAATAAAGATATAATGAGGGGCAGCTAGGTGGCACAGTGGATAGAGCACCAGCCTTGAATTTAGGAGGACCCAAGTTCAAATCTGGTCTCAGACACTTAACACTTCCTAGCTGTGTGACCCTGGGCAAGTCACTTAACCCCAGCCTCAGGGGGGAAAAATTAATAAATAAATAAATAAAAAATAAAAAGATACAATGATAACTCATTGACACACTGATATTTTTTCTTTAAAATGCATGAACAAAAGATGGAAGCTAAGACAGGTAATAAAAGATAAATTAAAAAACATATCATAGTGATTTCAGAAAGGCCTGGAGAGACTTACATGAACTGATGCTGAGTGAAATGAGCAGGACCAGAAGATCATTATATACTTCAACAACAATACTATATGATGATCAATTCTGATGGATGAGGCCCTCTCCAATAATGAGATGAACCAAATCAGTTCCAATAGAGTAGTAATGAAGTGAACCAGTTACACCCAGTGAAAGAACTCTGGGAGATGACTATATGAACCACTACATAGAATTCCCAATACCCCTATTTTTGTCCGCCTGTATTTTTTTATTTCCTTCACAGGCTAATTGTACACTATTTCAAAGTTTGATTCTTTTTTGTACAGCAAAATAACTGTTTGGATGTGTGTGTGTATGTATGTATATATATATATTTAATTTATACTTTAACATACATAACATGTATTAGTCAACCTGACATCTGGGGGAGGGGAATGGGGAGAAGGAAGGCAAAAATTGGAACAAAAGGCTGGCAATTGTCAATGCTGTAAAATTACCCATGTATATATCTTGTAAATAAAAAAACTATAATAAAAAAAAAGCATATCATAGTCTGATAAGAATCATGGCAGAAATGCTAAAGTTTGGGATTAATTGAGGAATTTAGGATTATTAATTTAGATATGAAACAAACTTTAGAGATGATTTATAATGCTAGAGAAACTGAGGCAAGATAGAGATTAGAGAGTTTTTAATATTTTATTTGAGTTTCTGAGAAGGAGAGATTTTCTGGGAGGCAGATCAAAATCCATTTGTCTCTCCAGGGCTGAATTGGACTTTCATCTCAAAGAATTCAGCAATGAATGTAAGATTCCAATGATTTTTATATGGCTCTAGAGATCAGGGGAAACAAAGGTAAGGGGTAGAGTCCCACACTGGTGAGCGTGGGAATTTCCAGGAAGGGACTATTAATTCAGTTCTGAGAGGTTGGGAGTAGGACCACAAATCTGATACATTGGGAGTGAAGGGAGTAGTCACTAGAGACAAAGTCTGGAACAAGACATAAGTAAGCATATCTCTAAGTAACTTATCTATCTATGGAATGCTAATGGTCAGGGCTCCCAGCCCTAATTATCTCAGTCCTAAAGGTCAGGAAAGGGAGATGCAAGCAGGGGGATTGAAACAGAACAATTCAAGGAACTAAAGCAGAACAATTTAAGGAAACTGAGGCAAGACAATTTAGGGAAATTGAGGCAGAACAACAAAAAGAAACTGTGATGCAACATAATAAAGTCCCCCTAGTTTTTACAGATAAAGATGAGCTACACAAAAACTGACTTATCCCAAGTCACACAATTCATAAGCTTCTGAGGCAGAATTTGAACGCAAATCTTTCTGACTCCAAACTCTCTTTGCATTATTCCAGTTGCTGATCTTTGACAAGAAATCTAGATATAGCAAAAAAAGTTTTTTAAAAGTTTTATTAGGGAAAAGAAGAAAATCTAAGAAAGAAAAGGACTATCATTCCACAGTGATAGGATATTAATAATGGGAAATGGAGACAAGGTATTCTTTTTTTAATTCTTGAAATAAGAGTTTAAAATATGAGCTCTTTTTTTTCCTCTATGAAGGAGAATGACCTTTGAATTTGAAAGAACAGAACAAAAAAATTAATGGGGAATTAATATTCAAAAGTAGAGAGCTAGTAGCAATGAACCTGGTTATCCTTAATTCATGAAGTCACCAAGCCCAGATAAACTATTTCCTCAGGTGTCAGAAAAAAAAAAAAAAAAAAAAAAAAAAAAAAAAAAAAAAAAACTCAGGCAAGTATGATTGCTTAATACACTGTCAATAGTCTTTAAAGATTGAGCAGAATGGGAAATCAGTCACACAAGTCAAAAACAGTAAATGTTATTGTAATTTTAAAAGGGGGGGGATGAACAACAGAATTTTCAAACTATAGGAAAACTATGATTTTTGAGAAAATGATGAAATACATTTTCAATAGGATGGTTGGCAAATATCTGGAAAAGGAAACAGTGAAAAATGAATAAAATCAAGAGCTTTCATTTAGCATTTACTATATGCCAAACACTATGCTAAATGCTAGGAATGCAAATACAAGAACAAAAATCAGTGCACTGACCTCAAGGAGCTTATATTTTAGTAGAGAGAGACAACACATATAGTGGAATGGTGGCCTAGAAGAGTCACTTTGGTCCAAGGAAGATGAGTAGGACAACAGACTAGGAAATTCCTGCAACCCCACCCCACCTCCTAGAAGCAATGGCAGAGTTGATTTGATCATGATTCCAGAAGTGGAGGTGGCAGATGACAGGGGTGAATATACATGTTTAGTGTCAAGGAGGCTAGATAGAAGATAGTTGAGAAGTAGGAAATGAAATGAAGTATGGCAAGGGCTTGACTTGAATAGTGAAAAAATCACCCATCAGGACATCAGGGTCCCAGGGAAGATGTTTCAGAAAGGAAAGTGTTAAAACTTCAAGGTACTTATGATCTGAGGAGCAAAGAAGCTGACTGGAGTATGATGAAGGAGTAAGGAATTATCCAAAAACAAGTTAGCAAGACTTCATAAGGAGTAGACCAAGCCAATCTAATATCATTTTCCCCCCCCACAGGATTACTGGTGTAGTATTCCTTAGGGTCCTACACATGCACACATCTGTGAGCAAGCGTACACACACACACACACACACACACACACACATGTCTTCGAGTATGCAGAACAAACATTCCAGGCAAGCCCGTGAAAGCTTAAAGCAGGTTTGCTTCAATATATAATGGACTCATTCTCCCTCAAACCCACCATCTCCAATTCAGAACACTAGAACATAATCCTCTGCCTGCTTCTCATCAGCTATGATGCCTTAAGGGTTCTGATTATGTTTAGATGAAAACTCTCATAACAGAGATTTCTATCTTCCTATTCTCTTTCCTTTCTTCCTTCCTCTCTCTTTCTCCCTCCTTCCTTCCTTTCCCTTCCTTCATCCTTCTGACCATATAGGGCATGGTACCCTTACCTATGGTTGCTCTGCCCAAAGGAATATAATTTCTTTTTATCCCTGAAATCTCTTTGCCAGAAAGATTTCTTTCCTAAGGACTATGCCTTAAACCCAAATCACTCTGGTTTTCATTGTTTGTCCAACAATAGGTCCCAAATCATGTCCCAGTTGGTCATTGTTTGGGCCCTAACTGGCTCTGAGTAAATGTAATTAGTAATTGTTTGTGGTTTGGCCAGAAAACTCGAGGGTCTTCCCCTCAGAGATTTATTCTCTCTCTCTCTCTCTCTCTCTCTCTCTCTCTCTCTCTCTCTCTCTCTCTCTCTCTCTCTCTCTCTCTCTCTCTCTCTCTCTCTCTCTTATTTTTTTTTTGACTAGGTAAAAGAAGCCATTCTTTGCTTCAGTTCTTACCTAGCCTTAATCACAAAATGGGCTTTGCCTCAATTAAACTAAGACTTAAGATCAGCTCAAAAAGTCCAAGGTCTGAGTTCAAATTTGGTTTCAGACACTTAACATTTCCTAGCTGTGTGACCCTGGGCAAGTCACTTAACCCCAAATGCCTCAGAAAAAAAAAAAAATCCAGTGGTGGTTTTTGAGTGAAAAAACTGTCATTATCTGGAAGAGGAGGAGCTGCCCTATCTCCCAAAAACTATCCCCTGGTTGCAATAAGTCATCTCTGTTTCTTTTGTCTTTATTTTTTCCCACTTGTAGGTAAATGAGTATTCAAAGATTAGAGATCTCAGGTGATCAATGGGACTGGCAGTTCCATCAAAACCATCAAATATTCCACTGGCTATTTGGAGATAGTAATAGTAGCAGCTGAGTAAAGAGCAGAGTGACCTGTTTAAACCAACATTACAGTTTGCCCCATCAGTAGAGGTGCAATTCCCCCCAAAAAAGCCAGCTAGCTAAGCAAGGGAGTGACATTGAGGATGTCATTCACTAAAAATGGTAGGGACTCTACTAAGGAAGAAAACTCTTTAGTATCAGGGCTATGAACTAGATTAGTTCATACTCTTTAGTGAACTGCAAGCTCAATATGAATCAAGATTAAAATATGGAAGGCAAAGTAAATTAGTGTCATATTGGGCTACATCAAAAGCGACAGTATCTAGGAGTAGGAAAGCAAAAGTCCTTATTGAGTTCTGTCTGGTCAAACCATCTGTAATGATGAGGGTCTGAACTAATGTGGTGGCTATATGAATAGAGAGAAGAAGGTATATGTATATTCATACATTGTGAGAGTAGAAACAATAAGACTTGGCAATGTATTGGAT
This sequence comes from Sminthopsis crassicaudata, assembly GCF_048593235.1. Taxonomy (NCBI): domain Eukaryota; kingdom Metazoa; phylum Chordata; class Mammalia; order Dasyuromorphia; family Dasyuridae; genus Sminthopsis; species Sminthopsis crassicaudata. The sequence continues at coordinate 225,582,929 of NC_133621.1, forward strand.
ATCTGGGGCAATTAATGATGAAGAACAAAGAAAGAATGAGGAGCCATATCAAATTTATGAGCTTATGTGACTGGGAGGATAATAGTATTCTTGATAGAAATAAAGAAGTTGAGAAATGAGAAGGTTTTGAGAGGAAAGATAATGAGTTTTAGAAATAATGGTTTTGTAATGCCTGTACAATACTAGAACTCAGGAAGGTGACTAAGACTGTCTATATAAATCTGGAAATGACATCACAAGAAAAGTATAGAATGAAAAAAAAAAAGAGAGAGAGAGAGAGAGAGAGAGAGAGAGAGAAGCCAGAAAAGAGCCTTAGATAACACCCATGAATGAATGGTCATGAGTTAAAGATCCAATAAAAGAAATTGAGAAAGTATCAAAATAGGTAGTGACAGGAGTGAATCCTGAAACTAGATTCGGGATCTCAGACTGAAAAGTCTGGGGGAAAGCATACTTTCCCATAGAAGCCTTTTCCAAGCTAAGTGGCTTCATTCACTTGGAAATCTTGGTCAAATCACACTCCACTGATCTTTTGGGGGTCTCTGGATCCTCTTCAGGAAATTCCAGGCTCTGAGCCTTCAAAATGATTTTATTCAGTTGGAGATCTGGGCCTGATAATCCTATGGAGTGGCTTGAAACTCCAAGATAAGTATTCTCTTTTCAACTGGAAATCTAGGCCTGGGAGCATTGCCAACATTGAAGGAATCTCATTCAATGAAAGCCCTAGTTCTAGATTGCCAGTAAAAGACAATTTTGAACTTCAAATCTCTGCAGAAGTTTGAAGTAGGATTATGCTTTGCTAATGGACTTCTCTTTTAAGCACAGCTGGCTGCCAGGACTCTTGCCTACTGTGAAGACATTCTCTTCTCAGTGATAACCTTTGTTATTTTTCTGACAGAACATTGCCACCGAGGAGTCTGCCTTCCTAGCAAAGCTGGCTTCTCAGTGCCAATAAAAATCCTTTTGTCATTCTGACTTTTTGGTTTGTGAATTATTTCATGTTGGAACCTATGCATTGACCAGAAGGGATTCCCCACTTCAATTCTCACACCTCTCCACTATCACTAGACCCACATCATTTGGAAGAGAAATAGGAGAAAGCAATATCATAAAAACCAGAAAAGAGACAGTATTCATCTGGAAGGATAAAAAGATCAGTAGGATTAAATGTTTTGGAAAGATCAAGAATGATGAAGATTTAGAAAAGACCATTAGAATGGTGATAAAGAGATCTTTGGAATAAAACCAGTACAACCAAGATTAGGAGAAAAGAAGAAAGTGGAGAGACAATTTTTACAGTAAATGCCTCTGAAAAAGGCCTTATTTTTCAAATATGTAAAGAATTGAGTCAAATTTATGAGAATACAAGCCATTACCTAATTGAAAATGGTCAAAAGATATGAACAGGCAGTTTTTATTTCTTTTTTTATTTTATTATTTTTTTATTATAGCTTTTTATTTACCAGATATATGCATGGGTAATTTTTCAGCATTGACAATTGCAAAACCTTTTGTTCCAATTTTTCCCCTCCTTCCCCCCATTCCTTCCACCAGATGGCATTTAGAATAATACATGTTAAATATGTTAAAGTATATGTTAAATACAATATATGTATACATGTCCATATAGTTGTTTTGCTGCACAAAAAGAATCGGACTTTAAAATAGTGTACAATTAGCCTGGGAAGGAAATCAAAAATAGAGGGATTGGAAATGCTATGTAGTGGTTCACACTCATTTTTTTTTATCTCTTTCACTGGGTGTAGCTGGTTCAATTCATTACTGTTCTATTGGAGCTGATTCAGGCAGGTTTTATTTTTAAAAAATCAAAGCTATCTATAGGTATATGAAGAAATGCTCTAAATCCCTTTTGATTAGAGAAATACAAATAAAAACAAGTCTAAAATACCATCTCATACTTATCAGATTGGCCAATACAACAACAAAAAAAAGAAAGTGATAAATGGATGTAGAAAAAATGGGGCACTGATGTACTATTGGTGGAGTTGTGAACTGACTCATCCATTCCGGAAAGCAATTTGGGACTATGCCCTAAACAGGACCAATCTATGCATTCCTTTTGACCCAACAATACTATACTGCTAGATATGTATCCCAAAGATATTGTGAAAAAAAGAAAAGGACTTACATGTGCAAAAATATTTTTAGCAGCAATTTCTGTGGTGGTAAATTATTAGAAACTGAGGGGGCTCTCTATCAATTGGGGAATGGCTGAACAAGAAATGTGATGAAATATGCAATAAGAAATAATGAATAAGCAGATTTCAGAAAAATCTGAAAGATTTGCATGAACTGATACAAAATAAAATGAGCAAAACCAGGAAAACATTATGTCAGCAACAATGTGTGGTGTTTATGAATGACTCAGCTCTTCTCAGCAACATGTTCCAAAACAGTTACAATAGACTCACAAAGGAAAATGCTTTCTACATACAGAAAAAGAACTGATGGACTCTGAATATAGTTTGAAGCATATTTTTTCCACTTACTTTATTCTCCTTGTGTTTTTCCCCCCTTTTAAATTGTTTCTTCTTTTTCAACTGTGATTGATATGGAAATTTGTTTTACATATAGCATATATATAAGCCATATCAAAGTGCCTACCATCTTTGAAAGCGGGGAGAGGAAGAAGGGACAGGAGAAAAAATTGGAATTCAAAATCTTGTAAAAATGAATGCTAAAAAAATTTGACATGTAAATAGGAAAAAATAGTATTTAATTTTTTAAAAAAGAGGTCATTGGTAACTTTAAGGAGAGTAGGTTTAGTTGTATGTTATTGTTATAAAGATTGGAGAGAATTAGGAAGAAAGTGAGAGGAGAAAAGTGGAATCACTTTGAATAGACTTTTTATCAAGAATTTAGCTATAAAAGAAAGACATTTAAAATTATAACTAGTGGGTACAATTAGATCAATTTTTAAAAATCATTTAGCAAACAATAATTAAATCATAGATTTAGAACTGGAAGAAACCTTAGAGGTTATGCAGTTCACTTTTTCACTTAGGACTGGATTATTCTTACCATCCATCTCCTTTTTTTTATTTTTTTTTTAAATTTTATTCTTGGAATGACCCTATGAAGTAAGTACTGTTATAATCTCCTTTTCGCAATTGAGGAAACTGAGGCAAACAGAGGTTGTCACTTAAGTCTTCTAAACTCCAGGCCTCTAGTGGGAATTTGCCTTTCAGAAATAGTTTCTAACATCCCTTGCAGCTCAGCTGAGTAGTTGTGATTCAATGTCTATGAAATAAATATAATCAAAAGGTCTCTAATAGAAAGGACCTCCTTGGGCCCTCTGAAATTCAGAGGTTGTATGAGTGATATGTGATTACAGATCTTCATATGCCCTAGATTTTCCTGGACTAACTCCAATTTCAGAAAGAAAATATGTACATCTAAAGAGCTTTAGAAAAAAAAACTATCAAATTTGACCATGTATGCTGATTTGGGGCTGGGAAAATCTGGTGGTTGAATGTATAATCAACCCTGGGTGTTCTTTGCTAGCGCTTTCTTGTCTCAGTGCCATGGAAGGACTTGAAAGTAGGGGATGAGAATTGAGAAATGTGGGCGAGGCCAGCAATGAGTCAGCAAGCCTAAAGGTTTTGAAGAGATGATGACTGTTGAAAACTATTTGCCAATGCATATTAAACCTAATCCTTGCCTTCATTGTGGCCTCTAAGGGCAGTGGTATAAGCATCAATTTTAGGGAAAAGGAGGATGCTTAATTGGGATTATTAATTGGGTCACACTGAGCCTGTAGGCAGGGTACAAGAGTGCTTTTCATAATAATAATAATAATAAATAATAATAATAATAATAATAATAATAATAAACCAATAAATCAGGAGTGAGCTGTATTTGAACACAAAAGGTCAAGGTAAAATTTTTCAGTTCCATTCCACCTTCTAACACAAGACCCTGCTTATCATCATCATCATCATCATCATCATCATCATCATATCTATATTTAAATATGAAAAAGTCTTGTTTCTCTCCCTTCCCCCCAAATGACACTACCAGACTAACCATACTTTGGTTATTCAACAAAACACACAAATACCTCAAAGAATTTATATTCTGATAGCCATAACATGTACAAAGGTACAAAGGTAACGTAGCAGGTCAATTGGGGAAACTCACCCCAGATCTCCTAAACTGCCATATGTGTCATTAGGTTGAGCAGACACTCTGTTCTCTGGATGGATTATTCTTCCTCCTTGCTAATAGACATGTATGACCAGCAAGTGGTGTTTGTATGTACTTCTAATTGATGTGTTAAAGATGACTGGGGACTGAGCTAGGAAGAACTGTCTGATCAGTAAGCTGTAAGACTTGTAGGAAAGCTCCACAACCTTCTCTCTGGGACACTGACTGGTATGAGATGTATCTCTCCCTTGGACTTCCTTGAAGAGGTGAGGGGCAAATGATTCTCTCTCCTTCCCAACCTCCATCGATGGCCATGACCTAAAGTTTGCCTAGAACTTTCAATTTCAGACTGCTTTTCTGTTTAATGTTTCCCTAGCCACAGATGAATAAATAGTAATCCTGAGAGATATACATTTCCAGGCTTGTTGGAGTTTAAAAAAAAATAGAACTTTCCTACAATTCTTACATCATAATGAGGAAAAATTAGTTCAACCAATCATTTTTTTTTATTAAAGCTTTTCATTTTTCAAAACATATGCATGGATAATTCTTCAAAATTAACTCTTGCAAATCTTGTGTTCCAATTTCCCTCCCTTCCCTGACCCCTTCTCCTATATGGCAAGTAGTCTAAAATATGTTAACATGGTAGAAATATATGTTAAATCTAATGTATGCATACATATTTATATAATTATTGCTGTACAAGAAGAATCAAATCAAACCAGAAAAAAATGAGAAAGAAAAATAAAATGCAAGCAAAACAACAACAAAAAGAGTGAAAATGCTATTTTGTGAACCATGCTCAGTTCCCACAGTCTCTCTGGGTGTAGATGACTCTTTTCATCATAAGACCATTGGAACTGGTCTGAATCATCTCATTGTTGAAGACAGCTATATCCATCAGAATTGATCATCTTATAATCTTGTTGTTGCCATTTACAATGATCTCCTGACAATCAATCATCTTTTTTTTTTTTGCCTGAGGCAGTTGGGTTTAATGACTTGCCCAGGATCACACAGCTAGGAAGTGCTAAGTTTCTAAGGCCATATTTAAACTCAGAGTTCAGGGCTGGTGCTCTATCCACTGCACCACCTAGCTGCCCCACAACCAATCATCTTTGATACAACTCTGGGTCACAGAGACACTAGCTAAGACATACTGGTCAAGCATGTGCTTAAGCAAGGGGGGACAGAACCTGAAGCCCACTTAGATATGGCTGGTGTATTCTCAACTTTATGGGAAGTGACCCAGTCCATCAGATTGGGCTGTGGCCCCTTAATTATCTCTATTACATAAATCAATGGTGTCAAATTCAGATAGAAATGGATCCCTGTAGATTGAATATTGACTTAGAAAATCACAAATTAGGGCCAAGTGGAGCAGTAGATGGAGCACCAGCCCTGAAGTCAGGAGGACCTGAATTCAAATCTAGCTTCAGACACTTACTACTTCCTAGATGTGTGTCCCTGAGCAAGTCACTTAACCCTAATTGCATGAGCAAAAAAAAGAAAGAAAGAAAGAAAGAAATTAACATTATCTTTGTTGTATAGTATTTTTATTCATTTTGCTAAAGATTTCCTAATTAGATTTTAATCTGGCTCATACTATATTAGGATAATTTGTTCATTGGAAGTTTGACACCTATGAAAAAGGTGTCTGCTGAAGGAAATGTAGCTTTAATAAAAGAGGGAACCAGGAAAAGCCTTTTGAAGACTTGAATTGAGGCTTGGGGTTTTAAGAACCAAAGATTAAAAGGTAGAACAATCCAGGTATGGGCACAGATTCCTCCATAGTAGCAGATGATAAAAAGTTGAGTATAGAAAACAGCAAGTTGGAATTCTCTAGAATAAGGAAAAATTAAAAAGATGGGTTAGAGTCACATGTTTTAAATTCCTAAAAGAGGAGTTTAGTATTTAATCTAGAAATAATAGGGAACCACAAATTGTAACACATTCAGAGGAACACTTTATGAATATCAATTTGGTTGGTTTCATGGCAAAAAGAAAAAAGAAGATAGATTCTGTTTAATGAGATCATTTATAATGCTATTACCAAGTCCAAACAAGAGGTGATGACAACCTGGATTAGAATAGTTGTGGTAAAAATAGAAGAGGACAGAGGAAATAATGTTGAGATGGTAGTTTCAAAAAGACTGAAAATTGTTTGGACATAGTGAAAGAGGAGAGAAGGTGATAGACAATGGAGTGTTAAAGTCCCAGGGTAAGGACTAGGATTACAATCCTTTACCTAGGATGTCAAATATTAGAAGAAAAAAGGAATGTGGAGAATACAGAGAAGAATGAGGAGAAGGAAAAGGCAAGGAAGGAAGCGTGAGAGTAAGGTTAAGAATAGATGTTGGTGTCATTAACAGAAATTATGAATTGTTTCAGATGCTGTAGGTTTGAGGTCTCAGTGGGATATCCTGGAGATATTCAGCAGGCAGTTGGAGATGACATACTAGAGTTCAGGAGAGAGATGAGGGCTGGATATACATCCTCTCTCAGATGCAGAGGAAATACTAGTTCTCTGTTTGCAAATATCTTTCCCCTAATCCAACCTTATATTGGTTTTGATTATCAAATTCTAGGGTGATTCCTTTCTTCATCATCTACAGTTTTTCATTTCATCTGTATTCTCTCATTAGTAATTAAATCAGATCTGCTGACTTCAGTATGCAACTGCTTTCTTGGAGGAATAAACCAAGAAAGATTACATGTCATTGTTAGTATGTGTAGGGTGGAGAGGCCTGAGGGAGAACAGGTCTCCCAGTACACTAAGTTCTAAATTAAAAGTACTTGTGCTTTTTTCCCAATTTGAAGAATTTTTTTTCATTTTTGCCTTTAGGAAAGAAGCCTCACTTTGATTCCTAACCACATGGATTCTCCCCTCTTTAAGGATCTTAACAGGATTATTACACATGTTTTAGAGAAGAACAGATCTGAAACTACCCTCCCCCATTCTTTTTTTCCTTTTCTTATTCTTCCATCTACACATGTTTTAGAAAACAGTTCTGAAACTACTCTCCCCATTCCTTTTTTTTTCCTTTTCCCAGCCTTCCATCTTCATTCTTCCCCTTTTCTTTTTTCCTTGCCCTCTCCTTTTTACACATTTCCTTTCTCTTCCTTCTTTCTTACTTTCTCTTGCTCCCCATTTTCCTCCTCCTCCTCCTCATTCTTCCCATTCCTTCCTCCTAGTATTTGACATCATAAGTCAGTCTAACCTGATGTTTTAAGCAACTCCAATTCAATGCTCCCAGGTCCCCAGTGCTTCACTTTGTATTTACCCTCTCTCATCCCAGTCATCCCATCTCAACTGAAAGATAATTCTAGTTCCATTGAGATTAGACCCTGTCTTACTCATCATCTCATAGTAATCAAATTTTAGCATCACATGACATCCAAAAAAATTCATCTAATCTACCAAGAATGATTGTCCATCTTATTTATCCTCAGCTATCTTTCTGGTAAAAGTTGACTAGAGAGGGTCTAGTTGGAGGTGCTTTAATTCACTCAGGTTAGATAGATCAACTAGCTGGAAGGCACATGAATAAAAGGTAATGTAATATAATTAAAAGGTTGAGATTTAGAGCAAGAGACCTGAATTTAAATCTACTGCTAACTGCCTATGTGACTTAGGCAAATCGTCAATTCTGGGCAAAACACTTCAGTTCTCTGGTGAGCCATTTCTTCATCTGTAAAATGAGGGAGTCAGGCTAAAACCCTTTCTAGTTCCAAATCTATATGTAGATTCAACCCTCTCATTTCACAAATGAGGAAATTTGCACACCATATTAAGACAACTTATCCAAATCACACAACAGTAAGACAATGGTGTCCAATGTCACAAAGCTAAGTGACAAAGTGGAGGTTATAGCCCAGATGTTCCAACTCACAATCTTTTCCCACTATTCATTCTACCTTTCCTCTCCCAGATCCTAGGTCATACTTCTCTTAAGTCCACCTGTTTACCCTACTACTATCACACATAAAGAGAACCACAAAATCATAGAATTCAGAGTTTCATGATTGGAAAGGACCACAAAGACTGTCTGATCCAATCTATATCTGAAAAAGATTCTTCTTTACCCTGTGCTCTTCCTTTATTCCTTTTCCTCTGTCTTTTCCATCTTTCTCCCCTCTCTATGAAGTGGTCATTCAACATCTCTAATGAAAGGAAACCTATTACATCCTTTGAGAGGTCATTAGTCATCTGGATAGTTCTAATGATTAAAACATTCTTTCTTCGCATCAAGTTTAATTTTGCCTCTTTACAATTTCCAACCAACTAGCTCTGCCCTGTGAAGTTAAACAGAGCATCTAAATACTTCTTCTGTCATAAGTCTTTAAATACTTGAGATCAGCTGTTATGCCTCACCTCCAAATCTTCTATCCACTAAGCTAAATATTCCCAGTTGAATCTATCCTCATGTGGCATGATCCTGAAAATCTGATCCTGATTTCTATTCCAGAAGTTCTCCAGTTAGTTAATCACTCTCTATCCCAAAGGATGTACCCAACGCTAACATAGATATGATGTGACCAAGGCAGAACACAATGGACTTCTTACTATCTGAGTCCTAGACATCAGATTTCTCAATGAACTCCAAAGTTCCGTTACCTTTTTAAGCTTTCATATCACACTATGGATCCATACTGAGTCTCTGAAAGCCCCAAATCTTTTCCAGATCAACAACTGTCCAGCCATATAAACCTTCCCATCTTATACTTTTTAGGTTGAGTTTTTAACCCATGTGTGTGACTTCACATTAATTCCTATTACAGTTTAATTTATTAGATGTAGTCTAACATTTTAGCTTGCCAGGATCTTTTTGAATCTTTATTTCTATCATCCAACATAATAACTATCCATCTGGAAATTTGATAAGCTCATTATCAATGTTTTTATTCAAGTCATTGAGCAGAATGTTAAGCACCACAGGATCAAACAGATTCTTGAGGCATTCCATTAGAGGCTTTCTTCCAAGTTAAAAGGATAGAGTTAGAGATGGAACCTGTGATTTCACTGGTTTTAGAAACTCTCTCTACCAATGCAGGTCAGTATCTTCCCTGCAGTTGTTTAGAGAACTCAAGGATAAATGATGTCTCTAAAATTACACAGCTAATATGTGTCAGAAACAGGATTTGAACCCTGGTGTTTAAGAAATTGAGGCAAATCTGAAGGAGGAGGTGGGGGGAAGGAGGGGAAAAATTGGAACAAAAGGTTTGGCAATTGTCAATGCTATAAAAATACCCATGCATATATCTTGTAAATAAAAAGCCATAATAAAAAAGAAAGAAAGAAATTGAGGCAAACACTTTTTCTAGGTTGATCAGTTATGATTTAATTGAACTATGTTATTATCTAGTCCAAAACTTCTTAAACTGTGGATTGTGCCCCATATAGAGTCACCTAACTGAATGTGGGAGTTGCAAAATTATTATTTATCATCAGTAAATGTTTAATTTGTATACCTATTTTATATGTCTGTATGACTATGGTCTTGTAAAAGTTTCTCAGGCAAAAGGGGGTCATGAGTAGACAAAGTTGAAGCAAAGATCTAGTTCATATTATTCTGTTTTACAAAAGATTATTATCATGGAACACTTTCTCAAATAATTTGCTGAAATCTAGGTTAACTATAGCTATGGCAGGGTTACTAATCTAGTAACCCAGATTCAAAAGGAAATTACATTAGTCTACCATTGATAAAAACACACTGGCTCTTTGTTATCATTGTCATGTATTCTAGATGATCATTAGCCATCCCTTTGAATTCTATCAGTTTACCTGAATTCAAAGTTAAATTTGATAGCCTATAGTTTAGAGATTATTCTTTTCCCATTTTTGAAAATTGGGACATCTGCCCTTCTCCAACTGTGGGGTTCTTCTCCCATTCTCTTCAGTCTTTTAAAGATTACTTTAAAAGGCTAAGAACTCACACCTAGTATTGCTTTCAATATTCTATGATAACAGTACACTGTGTGGATGGTAAGCATTTATCCGAGACTGGTAACTTGAATTCATCAAAGGCAGGCAGGTTCTCTTTTACTGTTTCCCTACTTATTCTTTTTTTTAAAATTTTGTTTCTTCTTCTTTCTCCTTTAAAGAAAAAATGGAAGCAAAATAAAAAATGAGCAGTCCTGTGGGCAGCTAGGTGGTGCAGTGGATAGAGCACCAGCCCTGAAGTCAGGAGGACCTGGGTTCAAATCTGATCTCAGACACCTCATGCTTCCTAGCTGTGTAACCCTGGGCAAGTCACTTAACTCTAGTTGCCTTAGCCAAAAAAAAAAAAAAAAAAGCAGTTCTAATTTCTTTCAGTTATCAATTATCATCTGCCCCAAATAGTAGTCTTATCCTTTTGTCTGCTTTCTGCTTTCCCCATTCTAAAGAAGTATCATTTTAGAAGTATTTTTTGTTTTCCTTAGGATCCTTAGCTTCATTTTCTTCTGAGATATAGCATTTCTGACATTATCTTTAAAGGATTTTTCCTTGCTTTGTATTCATTTCTTGTACCCTTGCTTCCATTGTTTGTTTGTTATTTTTAAAAAGATTTTAAGTTAGTTGATGATACCTTTATACATTCCTATAAGTCCTGAGGAAGTTGAGGACAGTGAAAATGAGAAGTAGTTTTGAAATCAGATATAACTGTTGTTAATCATTTCAGTTGTGTCCAACTCCCTGTGACTCCATTTTGGAATTTTACTGACAAAGTTTGCCAGTTTTTTCTTGAGTTCATTTTATAGATGAGGAAATAGAGGTAAACAGGGCTAAATAGCTTGTCCAAAGTCACATCGTTAATAAGTTTCTGAGGCAAGATTTGAACTCAATAAGATGAGCCTTCTTGATTTCCAGCCTGGCATTTAATCCACTGTACCACTTAGCTATTATTTGAAATTATGATCTGTGTTCAAATTTGGATACTGCTGCTTACTATTTGTATGGCCTAGGGCATGTTGTGAAAATTCCAAGGGTTTCAATTTACTCAAATAAATAATGAGGAGATTAGAATAAGTGACCTTCTAGCTAAAAATCCATGGTTCTGTGGTTTTCAAATGCCTCTCCTCTTTCCCCATTGGAATCAGTGTTCTTACAGAATTTTATTGTTGGTCCAAGACAATTCCAAAGGACTTATGACAAAAAAAAATGCTACCCACATCCAGAAAAAGAACTAATACAGATTGAGACATACTTTTTTTTTTTTTCACTTTCATTATTTTTCTCGGTAACGGCTAATATGGAAATATGTTTTGCATGACTTCACATGTATAATTGATATCATACTGCTTGCCTTCTCAAAGGGTAGGAGAAGGACTAGAAAAGGGAAAGAAATTGGAATTCAAAATTTTTTTAATGTTAAAAAATAAATAGGGTTTTTTTAATGGAAAAATATTCTTGAGAGTTTCTCATCCAGTCTGGGCTGATTTTATTCCATTGTAGAATTCTAAGTCAGGAAAATCTATCTATTATTTGTCTTTTTCTTCAAAATCTGTTCCTTTAAAATCTAAAGTGAACATCAGAGACTGTCAAACTTGCCTCTCTTTTCTAGCACGAACTCTAATATAAGGCAATCACTATCCCATAAGTGTCATACTCCATGTACTCCTGCAATCAGTTTCTCCTGGTTGGTTGGAATTGGGCTGAGAATAGAAGTTCCCTTCATTGGTTTCTTGACATTTTGAAGGATGAATTATCATTAATGAAGTCAAGAAGCTGTTAGATGCTCTACTTTGGGCAAAGAGAAATATGCACATGTCCAAGTAATTGAGAAACACCATCACTATTTATACAATTAAACTCCAAGAAGATAAACCCATCACCAAGATGAGGAAACTGAGGCTTTTTAGCATATTCCCTTTGGCAAATATATGAAAGAATACAGATAAAAGTCTCACTAGATGCCAATCAGGTATGGATGGGTTGCATTCTACATGAAACATGAAAATCAATGAGATGACAGATGCATCTGGATACTTCTATATATAAGGGTTATATAGAATATATTATTCTATTATAATGTAATATAGTTTATATATATATATATGTCTATATCTATATACATACATGCATATTTATGTATGTGTGTGTATAAAATTTCCCCTAGTAGAATGTAAGTTCCTTGAGGGCACAGATTATTTCATTTTTGTCTTTGTATCCCCAACAAAATATAATGATTATTATACTACATACCAATAATAAGTGTTTTAGACTAATTGGCTAATCAACACTAAATAGGAGGTTTTATATAGTTTTATGTACAATCAGATTTGAAATATTTCCTAAATTCCTCTTCTATTCCATTTTTTCAAGATAATCTATAAAATCATTTGCTAGTTGGGGTAGTGGGTAGTTGAAAACTGAATTTAAATTATCCCTCATAAGCTTACTAGCTCTGTTATACTGGATAAGTAATTTAACCTCTTTTGGTCTACTACTTTATATACAGCATGAAGGCATTGGACTTGGTGGCCTCTAAAGTCCATCTGAAAGTGAATGATCCTATGAATCTATTTCTTCCTTCCTTTATTTTAACTCAAATGTTTTCCTTGTGTTTTCCCACTCTGATTCTTAGATTTCCTAGTATATGGATTATATATAGGCAATGTTATTCTATGCCATTCCTACCGCTTCCATATTGTGTTCCTTTCCATGAAGGTATGTCATTAAAGAGCCATATTCTAATGCGTTTACACGTATCACCTTCCCTCACCTAAAAGATCTTTAATGTCTTCTCAGAGGCCTGAGGAAGAATTTTGCTTTTTTTTTTTTTTTTCTAATTGGGAGACCTCTGAGGACCATTTTTATTCAATCTTGTTTTCTTAAGACTCCCTCCCTTTATAAATTCTTCTCCCTCACAACTTTCAAAATGTCAAGATCCTGAAAAGTTATTGTACATCTCTGTAAGGTGGAATGTTTTCTCAACTTCTTTGTCTGATATCTAATAACATGAATTGCTTCGGCTTGTTCTTGCCTCTCTGATGAAGTCTTCACCTCCCCCACCACACACACACACACACACACACACACACACACACACACACACACACACACATACACACACACACACACCTCAGTTGCAAAACAACAGCAAAGAAATGTCTGAAAACAACAATCTACCAAGGAATCTATAGCCTTATGTCCCTGGAAACTGCAAGGTATTGAGGCCAGTCTGAGAGGTTCAATTTCAGGTACTTTATAGGTACCTATAAAACCATGAAATGACTCAAGTTGCCCAGCTAAAGACAAAACAACCAAGTAGCTTGGCTTTCAAGTACATAAAATGTCCCCCAAGGCACACTATTCCACTCACTCAACTCCCTCTTCTCTCCTACTGAGGAAGGGAGGGGAAAAGCTATTAGGTCTTCTGAACTGAAGGCTTAGCTTAGGTACAGGTAGGGGAAACCCAGAGAGAGAGCTATGCAAATGCAGCAGGTTTCAGCCTGCCTTCTTCCCCTTCCTTGGATTCAAATATATATATATATATATTTTTTTTTTTCTTCAAGAAATAAGGGACTCTTATACCATAGCCCCATATCATGAGATAACTACCTAAAAATATACAGTCTTATCCTGTCGGGAGAACATAATCTATTGCCCAGTTTGAGAAAGGACTCCTTCATCAAAAATAGGTTTTCTTGCCTATCTGATAGCTCTCTCAGAACTGGAGGTTCAGATCACATACCTATGGTCTCCTTGGTATCCAAGGAAGTAATTGATTCAAGGTCCCTAATTCCATAACCAAGAAAATGGGCTAGTTACTTAGCTACTTCTCTTTAGTGAGAATCCATTGCCCTCACTCTGAATGGAGAGCTGAATGGAGTAGAAAGAATGGAAGTAACTCTGAATTCTACCAAATGTAAGAAAGAAGACAGTGAGGGCAGCTAAGCGGTGCATGGATAGAGCACCAGCCCTGAAGTCAGGAGTTCAAATCTGATCTCAGACACTTAACACTTTCTAGCTGTGTGATCCTGGGCAAGTCACTTAACTCTAATTGCCTCAGCAAAAAAAGAAAGAAAGAAAACAGTTCCTTCTAACCCCCATCACCACCATTTATCAGACACATATTCAAAAATATATAGAATTTCATCATTTTTCAGGAATATGAATCACTCTTAAAATGAACATTTTGAGAATTGCCCCAGTTTTTGTTTGTTTACTCTTATCATCTCATCGGCTATGTCATATCTTTCTGGTCAATATTTTCAGCGCTTCTTACTTATGTGATCATGAACAATTAAGTAATTTCTCAATAGAATATAAACATCCTGCAGCTAAAGATTATCTCATATTTTTTGTCTTTGTATTTCTCAAACCTAGCACAGTGACTGACATAAAAAAGCATAAGATCATGAATTTAGGCCTGGAGGGGACCTTTAAAAAATCATCAAGCCTAACACTTTCATCTTACAGATGAACAAACTGAGGCATTGAAAACTTAAAAAAAAAAAAAAAAAAAAAACTTATCTGAAACTTTTTAAGTCCCTAAAGCAGGATTGGAATGAAGGCTTTGTTAATTCCAAATCTAGTGCCCTTTCTACTATACCAAGTTTACTAAATGATTATTGAATTAATTTCCCTTTGGGAGTCTCAGTTTCTTCATCTGTAAAATGAAGGTGTTGGACTAGATAATATCCCTGATATGATTAATTCCTAAGAACCTGTGATCCCTCATGTGGACAATACCTTATACCCCCACCAAACCTCCACCAATACACTTGCCTGGAAATGCCATAAAAGCACATCCAGAATATCATAAAATCATAGGAATTAGAATTTCAGGCACTTTATAGACAGTACAATCCAACCTCCGTCACTTAGATGAAGAAAATAAGGTCTAGGGAGGTAAGGGACTTCTTCAATGTCACATAGGTATTTATATTAATTAACTTATATTGTAAATATTATTAATTGTTAATAGCTACAATTTACTTGGTACTTTAACTCTGCAGACCACTACTTACAAATAATATCTCATCTGATTCTTACTCAAAACCTGTGAGGGAGGAGTTATTATAATCATCATTTTACAGATGAGAAAACTGAAAGTTTCTTTTAACTTTAAGTTGTTTTTTTTTAACTGAAAGTTTGTAATTTGGCATGAGCCACACAAGCTAGTAGTGTTTGAGGAATGATTTGAACTCTGACCTATCTTGCTTCCAATTCAAACATGCTATCAATATATGCCACCAAGCAACCCAAATGAGAGATGTGAGCCTCCATCCTCTGAGTTCAAATCTAGTGGGCTTTTTTTTCCCACTGCACTAAATTTTCTTTTCCATCTTTTATTCAGAGACAGCATCAAAAAGAATCTGAAGTCATTTTATGCAATCAAGAGGTCCTAAAAATCATTGTGAGCTTCTTATTTCTTCCACCCAGGCTACAGATTATTCATGACTCAATTTATGAAGGATTCAAATAAATCTCTGTCATCTGTGGTATGAGAGATAAATAAAGCGACTATGACCAAATCTATCTCAAAGAGCCAAATGCATTTGTATTCTACTTCCTGCCCCGGATAATTTTGCTCCCTGATAATTTCTATTTCCATATCTTTACTTTATGTTGTACTGATATCTAGAAGTCAAAACTTAGCACAAGAAAAGTCACTAAATCAACAATCATTTATTAAACACTTAACTACTTGCCAATTACTGTGCTAAATCCTGAGGATGTAAATATGAGCAAAGAATAAGATAGTCCCTGCCCTCGTGGAGTTTACATTCTTTTTTTAAAGCTTTTTTATTTTCAAAACATATGCATAGATAATTTTCAACATTCACCCTTGCAAAACCTTGTGTTCCACATTTTCCCTCCCTTCCCTCTATCCCCTCCCCTACATGATAAGTAATCCAATATAAGTTAAATATGTGCAATTCTTTTAAAGATATTTTCACAATTATCATGCTGCACAAGAAAAAATTCAGATCAAAAAGGGAAAAAAATGAAAAAAAAATACAAGCAAACAATAACAACAAAAGTGAAAATACGAAGCTGTGATACACACTCAGACTCCACAGTCTCTTCTCTGGCTTCAGATGGCTCTTTTCATCACAAGACCTTTTGAACTTCCCTGAATCACCAAGGAGCTTACATTCTATAGGAGGAAGCAAACCATAAAAGGGAGCTAAAAGCAAGTGGGTAAGAGAAAAAGGGAGAGGTGAAACATGACTGATCTAGGTCTTTCCTCAGAATAGAGATGCAATGCAAGAATGGTGCTGCTGGGATAAAGAAAGCATGGTGGTAAAGTCCAGAGGATTACTTCTGTCAGATGGGCCTAAGGATCAGTTAGTCAATCAATAAGCATTTATGAAGTACCTACTATGTGCCAGGTTCTGCGCTAAATGTTGGGGTTACAAAGAAAGGCAAAAGAATATCCCTGCCACGAGGAGTTCACATTCTAATGGGAAGACATGTAAATAAATATGTAAAAAATAAGATATAAAAATGAAAGGAAAAGTTAGTGATAGATGTTGAAGGGGATGTGGGAAAACTGGATTACTGCTGGTGGAGTATCCAACAATTTGGAACTATGCTCAAAGAGTTATCAAACTATGCATACCCTTTGATCCAGAACTACTGGGTCGATATCGCAAAGAGATCATAAAATATGGGAAAGGACCCACATGTGGAAAAATGTTTGTAGGAGCCCTTTTTGTAGCAACAAGGAACTGAAAATTTCGTGCATGCTCCTCAGCTAGAGAATAGAATGGCTGAATCAGTTGTGCTATATTAAGGTAATGGAATATTACAGTTCTATAAGAAATGATGTGCATGATGACTTAAAGAAAGACTTGAAGAGACTTATATGAATTGATTCTAAGTAAAATGAGTAGAACCAAGAAACATTGTACACAGCAACAAGAAGATTATATAATGATCAACAGTGATGGATGTTGTTTCAACAAGGAGATGATTCAGGACAATTCCAATAGATGTGTGAAGGAGAGAGGATATGGGGACTGACTGTGGATCGCAATATAGTATTTTCACCATATTTTATTCTTTGCTTTCTTTTTTCCTATTTTTCATTTTTTTCCTTTTTCCTTGTGCAGCATGATAAATGTGGAAATATGCATAGTAGAATTGCACTTTTGATATATATTGGATGGCTTGTTGTCTAAGGGATGGATAAAAGGAAGGGAGAGAGAAATGTGAAACAGGGTTGTGCAAGGGTGAATATCTTTGCATATATTTTGAAAATAAAAAGCTATTATTAAAATATAAGCTATATACAGGATAAATAGGACATCATCACGTAAAAGCAGCATACTTAAGAGGATGGAGAAAAGCTACCTGTAGAAGGTGTGACTTGGGGGGGGCAGTTAGATGGCACAGTGTAAAGAGTGCTGAGCATGGAGTCAGAAAAACTTATATTCCTGAATACAAATCTGGCCTCAGACACTTATTAGCTGTGTGACTCTTAGCAAGTTAATTAACCCAGTTTGCCTCAATTTCCTTATCTATAAAATAAGCTGGAAAAGGAAATGGCAAACCACTCTGGTATCCTTGCCAAGAAAATCCCAAATGGGATTTAAAAGAGGCAGAGAGACAGAGAGAGAGACAGAGAGAGAGAGAGAGAGAGAGAGAGAGAGAGAGAGAGAGAGAGAGAGAGAGAGAGAGAGAGAGAGAGAAAGTTGGATGCAACTGAAAAAAGTATTGAACAACAAAAGAAAGTGGGGTTTTAGCTAGAAGGAAGCAAGAGAAGCCCAGAGGCAGAGATGAGGAAAGAGAATAGGACAAGAATGGGGAGAGCCAGAAAAATATGCCAAAATTCAAGAAATGAAGTGCTTTATTCATGGAAAAGCAAAGTGGTCAGAGTAACTGGATCAAAGAATATGACAAGCTCAAACCCTAACTTGAGGAAAATCACTGGTGGCTAAGTGGAGGATGGAGGGGAGTAGCGAGACACTTGAGACGGACAGGCCCACTGACAGGCTATTTCAACAGTCCAGATAGAGAAGATGAGAGGAGGTTTATTAGAGTTGTAGCAGTATCAGATGAGAAAAGGAGAACATATTTGAGAAACACTGTAAAGATGAAACTGATAATCTTCAGCATGATATTGAATATGAGGTGGGAGAAAATGAGTTGAAGTGATTTGAGGATGACACCTAGGTTGCAAACTTAGGGAAATTGGAGGATAGTACTGCCCTCAAGAGTAATAGGGGGGGCAGCTAGGTGGTGCAGTGGATAGACCACCAGCCTTGAATTCAGGAGGACCTGGAGAACAAGGAGAAGATGATGGACAATGTTAAAGAAAGGTCAAGAAGAATGAGGATTGAGGAAAAGATCATTGGATATGGCAACTAAGAGATCACTGGTAAATTTTGATAATTTCTGTTTAATAGTGATTTGGAAGCTAGATTTTTGAGAAATAAAAAGAGAATAAAAAGGCATGCAGTGGAGGGGAGGCTCTTATTTCAGACAATCATCTCAAGAAGTTTAGAGACAAACAACAGATGATAGCAGGGATGGAAGAAGCCAGTGAAGGGTTTTTGAAATTGAGGAAGATATGAGCATAGGTTTAAGTGATCGAGAAGTAGCCAGGGAACAGGAAGAGACGAAAAACAAGTGAAAGAGTGAAGATGATAAAAAGCAATCTCTTAGAGGAAATGGGATTCCTTGTAGAGGTAGAAGGGTTTGTCCTGGCCATCTCATTATGTATATGGAGAAACAAGCCTAAAAGATGTAGCAACATAGATAGACATAGCAGCCAGATTTCTTCATTCTTGCTCCATGTTCAAGAATTTCTTTTAGTATCTTTGCTAATAAAAAGTTATGTGCCTTATCAATTTAGTAGATTTGGAATCAGAGAAATTGGATTCATATCCCAACATTATCATTTGCTACTCTTGGAGGAATGCAGATAGGGAAACAAGTGCAGAATAATGGGAAGGAAGCACACTAGATTTGGAGTCAGTAGATTTGGGGTGGAATCCAGATTCTGCAACTTACTAGCTATAAGATCTTGAGGGAGTCGCTTAATTTTTCTGAGCCCCATTTTCCTCATCTATAAAATTTGATGACTTTTAAGTCCCTCCTAAGGCTAAATCTGAGATCTAATGATTCTGTGGTCCATTCCCATAGGGAAGTTCAGAACTCTGGAATTAATAGAGAAACTCCAGGATGAGCTGAGCAAGTGGACAATTCTTCTCTGCTGAATTTTTTTTTCAAATGTGGTCCTTTGGACCACATAATGCCTACACAGATGGTGATTTTTCTCATGTTCCTTGCGGTTTTCCTAAGCTAACACAACATTATAGGGGAGCCTGAGGCTTCTAGTCTGCTCTGCCTGCAGCAAAATCAAGATCAACTAATTATTCCTAATCATCATGGCCAGCAGGAGAAAGGAAGTTAAGCCAGACCTTTAGTTATGAATTTGGAAGGAAACATATCCTATGTTTTTATGGGGTAGAAGCCAAAAGGAATGACTGGACTGATAATAAGATGTATTTTTTAATTCTTTCTTTGGAGGTTTTCATTAGGATGGATTTACTTTTTCCTTAATTAGTTTTTTGTTTTGTTTTCATTCAAATTATCCATCTCAATGAACTTTTTAAGCTACAAGAAAAGAGATAGTTCTCTATTAATCTCTCCTACTCTTACCATTCTACCTCTGGAAAGACTAGCCCTGTCTAGGCAGTGCCCAACAATGCCTAAGAGGTCAGTAACAAAAGGGAACGTGATCATGGTGGGGTGTTACTACAGAGTGTGCCAAAGATATTACTATAAAATGTGCAGTTGGAGGTTTCAGTAGAGAGAGCAAGTTAAAGATCTGTTAGCAGTTTTTTCAAGGAAAGAGGCCAAAGGAGCTCATAAAACAGAAGAAACACTGGCTGTGGGACAAGAGGGGTTGTTACCTAAATGTGAAAATGACAAAGCAGGCACGTAGATTGGAAACAAATAACTCCTGCTTTCAGAAATAGTGTTTTGGGGAAGATGTGGGCTCTTATGGGCTTTAAAGCTAAAAGAAACCATAGAAATCATGTTGGTTAATTTTACAAAAGAGGAAACTGAGACTTAGAGTGGTCCAAACAAGAACATATAGCTAGTAACTATTAGAACTGGAATTCCATTCCAGATCCTCGGTCTCTAAATCCAATCTGATTTCTACCACCCCACATTGCTCCCTATTTTGGAGGGCAGCTAGATATCATGGTGGATAAAGTTCTGGGCCTGGATTTACAAAACCTGAGTTCCAATGTGGCCTCAGACACTTACTAGCTGTGTGATCCTGCATAAGTTGCTTAATTGTTTGCCTCAGTTTCCTCATCTATAAAATGAGAATCCTCCCGGGATTGTTCTTAGGATCAAGAAAAAGATATTTGTAAAGAGCTTAACATAATGCTTAGCATACAGTAGGCATATAATAATATAAAGGTTAACTATTATTAACTATAATTAGTATTAATACTATTCCAAAGTCTTCCAAATATTGTAATTGCTCAGTTTAATGCCTAAAACACACATATATACACACATACATATACCATTACTACTACCACCATTCTTTGTAAAGTAATCTTCCATTTTCACTGCATATAGTTTATAAATGCATAGGTCTTTGCATGTTACCTCTCTCGTTAGAATATAAGTTCCTTGAGAAGAAGGACTGTGTTTTTTTCCCTTTCTCTGGATCCCCAGAACTTAGCACAGTGCTTGGCACATAACAAATAATGAAATGTTTGTTACTTTACTGCCTGGGAAATGTCTCATAGAGACTGAAAGTGTAAAGCTATCAGGATGGGCAAGGCCCTGAGCTCAAAGCAAGGAGGAAGAAGCCAGATATGAATCTTAGTGCTCTGCTTTGTGGAAAAGGTTGTTCATCCTTCATTTCGAAGAGGACCAGTGACATCTATTTTAAGGGTTAGACAGAAACCTTTAGGGAAACTGCATTTCTGCCTTATCAAAACTAAAGACAAACAACAAAAGGAGAAAAAGAAAGCATTCCTTTCTTCCATTCATGACATTGTTTTGAGAGAAATGCTTTGTAAACTGTAAAGAATTATACAAATATGAAACTGTATTGTTATTGTCATTGTTATTATTTCTACATTAGGAATCTTGAGTGCTAGTCCCATTCACTGCCAGGAAACCCCCAGGTATTTCACCTGATATTTTTTTTTTGCTAGTCATAAATAATTTTTAAAAGAAAAAATAAATTCAATAATTTATAGTCAGCAATTCCTAAAAGTCTAGGAAGACCTGCATTTGCCCCTGCTCTGCCTGCTGGGCCAAGCCGGCAGATGCAAAGAAAAAGATCTGACTCCATTGCCAAATAAATTTTGAGGTCAAAGAAAACATACCTCCAGGACCACACAAGTATTTGGCTCCTAGAGGGGAGATGGAGGAAGAATGTGACTAGAATTCTATTAAGAATCTAGTCTGGCCTTCTATTCTTTTCCAGGCTCCTTTCTCTTGCTGCCTAGAGCAGGAATTCCATGTCTCTATTTTGTGGCCTAGTACCTTCTTCTGGTTTTAACTTACCACTACAAGAAGGCTCAAAACAATCCAGTCCTGGTCCTGTAGGGACTTAGCTATAGTAGATGTTCCTAGTGGATTTCTCTTATAAATTAGACCAAGTGAAGGAAAACCAGGTCAGGCCAGGAAAACAAGACAAGCACAGTGGGAAAAGGTACTAGATTTGAAATCAGCTAAAAACAAGATCAAATCGTGACACTACATTGGTGACTCTTGTTCCTTAGGTGACATTTGGCAAGCCATTTTTACTTCTTTAGGCCTCAGTTTCTTTCTCTGTAGAGTGAGGGCTAGACAGTTAGGAAGCCCAGGAGATAGAGTGCTGGACTTGGAATCAGAAAGACTATCCCATCAGCAGAATGATTTCAGAAGGGCCTGGAGAGACATGAACTGATGCTGAGTGAAATGAACAGAACCAGGAGATCATTGGCAACAACAAGATTATACGATGACCAATTCAGAAAGATGTAGCTCCTTTTAACAATGAGATGGATTCATGCCAGTTCCAATGATCTTGTGATGGAGAAAGCCATCTACACTCAAAGAGAGAACTGTGGGAACTAAGTATGGATCACAACATAGCATTTTTACCCTTTTTTTGTTGTGTGCTTGCATTTTATTTTCTTTCTCATTTTTTTACTTTGTGATTTGATTTTTCTTGTGCAGCAAGATAATTGTATAAATTTATATGTATATATTGGATTTAATATATATTTTAGCATGTTTAACATATATTGGATTACTTGCCATTTAGGGGAGAAGATGGGAGAAAGGGGGGAATTGGAATACAAGGTTTTGCAATGGTTAATATTGAAAAATTATCCATGTATATGTTTTAAAAATTAAAAAGCTTTAATAAAAAATAAATTTTTAAAAAATTACAAAAAGAAAGACTATCCTTCCTTCTTGAGTTCAAACCTGACCTCAGACACTTGCTACCTGTTTGACTCTGAGCAAGTCACTTAACTCTGTTTACCTAAATTTCTTTATTTATGAAATGAGTTGGAGAAGGAAATGGCAAAGCACTCCAGAAACACCCATAAAGAGTCATACACAATTGAAATGACTGGATAACCACAACAACAGAGTGAGAGCAAGCCAACCTCTCAGGTATCTTCCATCTTTAGATCTCTGAACCTATTAAACTAAAGTGCAGTCATCTATGGATCCTTATCCCAGAGGACATTCCATTGAAATTCACTCTGTCTTGACCAGGAGCGATAGATGGACTTGGTGATGTTCCTAGATAATCTATCTTGGAGAACTTATCACAAATACTCCTAAGAGTTAAGAACTGAAAATATTAGGAGAGATAGACTAGTCACAGTGGAATAGAACCCTGAAATGAGAATCGAAATCCCTGTCTTTTTGTCCCGCTTTTGCCACTAACAGGTCTGAGCTGTTTATTTTTGGGTAAACCGCTAAAGTACAATGATCAGCAAAGGACTGGATCTATCTGGATGTCCACATAATTCTTTAGTCCCCCTCAAACCTTAGCCTTAGATCAACTAAATATCCGTTAAACCATCCTCCACTCTCCACCTCTCAGGATATGTGAACCATCCCTTCTGCTTGACCCTGCTTTAATAGTAGTTATAGAGACTATAGGCAGCTAGGGGGCACCATAGTGCATAGAGTGCTGTGCCTGGAGGAGGGAAGATTCATCTTCCTCAGTTCCAATCTGTCAAGACACTTACTACCTGTGTGACCCTAAGCAAGTCATTTCATCCCGTTTGCCTCAGTTTCCTGATCTGTGAAATGAGCTAGATAAGGAAATAGCCAGCCACTCCAGTATCATTGCCAAGAAAACCCCAAATAGAATCACAAAGAGTTGGATGTAACTGAACAACAAATGGACAGTCACTGATTCTTGTTGCTAATTAGGTTATGTTAGGACAAGGTCATTCTAACTTCTGTATTTGAGCTGAGATTTTAGGGAATTTTTTTTCCCCAGCAGAAGAATCAGCCCTCAAAAAAAACACCAAGGATTGGGGCCCCAAATCTCAAATTCCTTTGCATGGTGCTCACTTCCCAGAGAGAAAATAAAAATGATAGAAAGGAAAGAGGAGATTTAATTGTATAAATTGTTCACCTACAAAGTTCCAAACATATGAAAGCATTTCCATACATGTGAAGCACAGAACCTGGTGCCTAGTAGCCCTTTTGTTTGTTGAAACAAATTAGCCCCAATTCCTCTAACCTGCAGCTCTGACTTCCATTTCCTTCTTCTCTTCCCTACTCACAGAAGAGTACTAAATTCAAGAGCATGTTGCTTACATTTTGGATTTTAATGGCCACTTGCTTCTTTGAAACAGAAAGGGAATCATTGTTATTCCCAAAGAAAAGGCCATTAACACCCTCTGTTTGGTTTTTCCACTCTCTAGTAAATTAATCCTTCAGTTTGGCTGAAACTCTGAAATTATTTAATTTATCTCATCGAAAGATTAGAGCCCAGCAGGATATTGCTGAACCAGTCTGAATTCAAAACCAATTTCCCCTTTCAGAAATTCCGTTATATTTCTAGGCTCAGATATGCCCCCAACTAGCACCTCACTAACTGCAATGGGTTTGGAGTCAGAAGAGTAACAATTGATTCTCAAATCTTTTGCCTACTGTATCACTTGATCCCTCTGCATTTCAGTTTCCTCGTCTGTAAAGTGAAGGGTTTGGAATAAGTGATCTCAAAGGTCCCTCTCAGCTTTGAAAATTCTATAACTCTAAAGGGAGACAGGAGATATCCCAGGGATAGTGGGGTAGTACAGTGACACTTCACACCAGGGAGGGGGTAATCTTCCTATAATTCACTTCCCAACGCAGACAGATCTGATTTTTACCTATTCCCCTTTCCCTACTTTCAATTCCCTCCACTTTAACATCCCTTTAGATAAGGAGGAGGAATGGAAACCATCGGGGACTGTGGGAAGGACACAGGTAGCTCGTAATTTCTCTAGGGTTACAGAGATCTTGTCTTTCACTGTAAGGTTTGGCCACTTCAGGAGAACAATAGGAAGGTGAGGTTCCTGGGCAGAGATACCTCTACATTCGTGGCCACAAGGGGAGGGGGCTCAGAGGGGTGGGGCTTACGGATGAATTTCACTTTCAATTGGCTGGGACGAGCAGGTAACTTGAAGCTTCCTATACTGAAGCATAAATAAGAAGTGAAACTGAAGGGCCCCAACTTAAAATGGGCTGAATTGTTCTTCATCTTTCTTACTTGTGTGTGTGTGTGTGTTTTTAAAAAAGAAACAAAAACTCATTGCTCTTTCTTGCATTATTTTGTTTCACCTTCTATTTAAAAAAAAAAAATAATAACTCATCAGAATTTCTTACCTTTACTGACTTTTCTCCCTCTTCTATGTTTCCCTCCTCATTCTTTTCGACTCAATTCCACCTTTTTCTATTCTGACGCTTTCTTTTCAGGAAGGACCAGGGGGTAATCCACAAAATGGTTCCAGTGAAAAGGGAGGAATTGCCGTATCCAGTAGCCCTCTTCCCCCCACTTTTCTTGGGACAAGTCTTCAGTTCAGGCAAAAGGGATGGCTTTGGACCTTTTATACAGTAAGTGTTTTCTCTTCTTTACTACTGTGAAAAGTACTCCAGGACAGAGAATTACTTCCCTTTCTCATCTTTGCTCCTTAGATATACTTTTTCTGCCCTCCCATCATAGTTCATATATTTCTCTTCTGCTATTTAAAAATTTTATTATAGTCTTGTTTAAAATTCCAAACCAAATTTAAGGCTGGAACCCAAAATTTGAAAATACAGGTGAGTGTGAGCTTCTGGGGTTCTTTGGGGACTCTTTTCTAAAACACATTGAAGGGGGTGGGTAGAACAGTGAAACAGTGGGTGTGGTCATTGGTCCAGAAGAGGGAAAAGATCAGATTAAACCCTAGTGATAAAAAGCCCAAAGGGAGAGAGAGAGACCTCCTTGAGAGACAACTAGCCTATCTCTAAGGTTGAAATTTCTTAATCTGCCATGTTTCAACTAAAGACCTAGCATGCTAAGTAATTTTTTTTTTTAATGTAGGGAATGGGTAGATCACTAATCTAGGATGAGAAAAAAAAATTGAATCAGAAAACCCTGCCTCTGATACTTACTAGCTCTGATACTTACTTACTATATGGTTTTGGACAAGTTACTTTAAACTCTTACTCTCATTTTCTTTATCAGTAAAAAGGAAGTAATAATAACCCAAACCTCCTAGGTAAAGGGTAGTTGTGAGAATCAAAAGAGATAATATATTTAAAGAACAATGGCTTTGCAAATCTTAAAGCACAGTAATTTTTTTTTAATTATAGATTCCAGGGACCTCAAGTTTTCGCTGATAATGGGAAGGAATATATTAGAATTAATAAATTATCTTGAGAATCACTGTTCCTATTATTCTTATTGCTGTTCCTATTATGCCAGGCAGAGGTGAGATTTCCTCAATAAAAACAATGGTGGGATGAAATGGAAAAGGGGATTGTTGAGATTCTAGAAATGGTAGGAAATTCTAGACCACTGTTTTATGTATGAAGACACCATCCCTAAACGGTCCTTAACATGAGCCTTCTCCTCAATTTTTATGATTTGATCCCTGCTGGGTTAAAAATTAACCTGAAATGAGGGAGGTGGTAGGACCCAGTGAATAGAATTTGGATCTTAAGAACCAGTTGATTGCTTTTATGAATTCTATTGTTAGTTCTATCCCTATATCTAACTGAGATTGAAAGGGATATATGGCTTCTTGAAGTGTTGGCAGAACTGTGACAGAGTGGGGCTTGCACACCTCTTATGGGCTGATTCCATTACTTGTGGTTAGAGATGTGGGGAACAAAAGGAAGTACTTGTTTTACAAGGGTCCTCTAGAACATCTGGGAAAACTAAGATCTCAAAGAGACAGATGTTTTAATTCATAGTCAGTAAAGGATAAGGTCCTCCACATACCTCAGCTATAATAGATATGGGATTTATAATCCCTGGAGATGGCTGAATCAAAATTTTAGAATTGGAGGGAATACCTTCTGGTGCTTAGTGATAGAACTGAATTCTAAAAGTTCCAAAAATAATTTGTAGCAATAGTGATCAAACCATTCCCTTACATGTTTTAGCAATGTTGTAACTCCTTCCTCTCCCCACTCTTCATCCCAGATTATTATAAGCCTTTGATCAGGAATAAGATTTAGAGATAAGAGGAACCTTAAAGTCCATTGAGTCCCCATTTTTAGAGATGAGAAAACTGAGGGACAGAGAGGTTAAGTGATTTACCTGAGCTCACACAACTAGTAAAGTATCTGGGACTTATACGCAGATCTTTCTCACTCTAAATCCAATGCCTATTCACTATATCATGCTTCTGAGTTTCATATTTATTTCTTTTCTGGACCCATCCCTGGAATGGGGATGAGGTTCAAATAAGGGGGACCAAAAGCATAAAAGAATAAAATCGAGGATTCTGGAAAACCCATAAACTAGATGATTTTCCTGTGAATAATTAAGCATTGAAAATTTAAAGTCTTTGCGCTCTTATCTATCTCTTTTCTGCTAAACATGAGCTCAAAAGCCCCAGCCAGGTAAAGAAGGGCAGAGAACATGGGATGCAGTGACAATGTTAAGAGACTGTATCTTTGCAGCAGGTCAGAACATGCCCCAGGAAGAAAGTATTTCAAATAACAAGGTAGATTGCCCAGACTCATTCCCATCTGCACGTTAGTGCTAAAACCATCCTTTTATGGGACTTAACATAGAGCCAAGAGCATGCCTGAACAGAGTAGAGGGAGAGGCAAGAATATTACATTTAGACAGCAATAAGTTGATTAGTAGGTAATGTGTTTTAAAGAAAAAAAAATAAAAAAACAAAAAACATTTAACTTTCCCAGGAAGTTAGAACCTTCTATTCTCTAGTCCAAGAAAAACCTCTGAAACTTACAGAGGAAAAGAAATCCCATATTCTCATAGCCAATCCTCACCCAATCAAGAAGAGCTATATTTAAGATAAACAAAGATACAGCTTGATGGGAGGTGGGAAAAGACAGTTTCAAGGGAGATCTAGGAAACAGAGTATGTATGAGAGAGAGATTTTTCAATTTAGGGCTAGTTTTCCTGGTTAAGTTTGAAATTATGAGATCAGAAGTTCCTAATTTTCTTTTAGCCTTCTATCAATGATGGGAGTGGGGGCATAATTATTCTAGCCACCCAAGAACTTTTAAGAGATCCTTCTCTACTTTTCTATTCTTTTCAAAAGTACTCATGCCTTCCCTTCTTTTGTTTGCTTCATTTTGGAGGGAAGAAGTAATACTCCCCACTAATGCCATTTCTCTCTGTTTCTCTCTCTCTCTCTCTCTCTCTCTCTCTCTCTCTCTCTCTCTCTCTCTCTCTCTCTCTCTCTCTCTCCCTTAGTTTGCAATGCTATCCTTAAATTTTTCACAACAATTTTAGGATATCTGTCTCCCCAACCAAAGCGCAATATTTGGGCTTGATATAGGGATAGAATTTCGAGACACAGAGAAAGAGAGTGCTGATGTCCACATCTAGGTCAATGGCAAGAATCTTCTGTTGGAGCCAGAAGGGACTGATCAGAAATTTCCTTTACTTTCTGTGACTACCTCAGTCTATCTGTGGGGCAATGCTAAGATACATTAAAGAACTTAACCATATGAAGGTTATTTTTCCCATGGAGTAAACACAGAAGAGAGGTGAGATACTTAACCCAACCCAGTTATGTGACCTTAAGACCTTTGATAGTTCTCTCAGAATTGACAACTAGTGAGTTTGGTATTTGTCTATAGATACTCTGAAGATGAAAGCTCAAGATGATCCATGAGTTTCTCTTGTCCTTCATTCCACCGGAGTCTGTCTCATATCTAATCAGATTTCAGTGGAGTGAAGCTTAAGAGGCATGGAGTTGACTCAGCAACAGCAGCCACTTCAAGATTAACTCTGACTCAGGAAAAGAAACACTGAATGTTTGGAGCGGATATCAGCCTGCAGAGGAAGACTTGGGCAGGGCAAAGTGATACATATATTGGACCAGGCACCAGGAATGGGAATAGCTCCCCCTGATCCTTATCCCCTTTAAAATTAACACTTTAAAGATGTCTATTTATCTGCAACCTCAAAAGAAGTAAAAATTTACCTGACTTGGCTGCTGTAAATTTTTCAGTTCCATTTTTTTAATCTATAGATTCGGGCAACCCTTCATTTTTTTTTTTTTAATCTTCTCTCCTCTGGCCTGATATGAAGAAGCTGGCTGGGGCTAGGGATGAAGTGGAGGGAAGAGAAGGAAAAGGGACTTGTCTCTTATCCTCTGTCCCCAAACAATTGGCTAACATATTTGTTTGTAATCAACAAGGGAAAACACTGCTTCATTCAGATTCCTGCAAGATGTATGGAATGGCACAACAACAACCAAAAGAAAAACTACCTTAAGACTTTTAAAACCCATTTATATTATAATAAAATGAATGTAAATAAGATTTAAGTTGAGACAGTTTTCAGATATTCCAGGCTCTGTATAAGATATATCTTGCAAGGTAGCAGTGTAAATCCAGCAAAGGTTAATGTACTTAAACATATTTGACACGTAAAAATGTCAGATCCAGCATTAATCATTCACCAGTTGTAATTGCCTTTATATAGGTCTCCTTTCAAGACATACGCTTAAAACACCAGGCTTAGTGGAAGTCTGAAAGGAAAAAACAACAAATAATACACCTGCTGTCAGCATATATGATTTGCTTTGAGAGATTTAACATAGGATTCCTTGGATTTATTATTCTGTATGATTTTCTACTTCATGTTCAATCTCTTAGGGACAGATGAGAAAGGGGAGGGTGAGAGAAAAAGGGTGGTTGGAAGGGAACTAAGGTTGAATGGAATCCATGCCTGACTTAAGGAGATTCTAAGCCTTCATTGTTACTGGCTTCAATCTTAAAGTAGCAGGATGTTTGTCTACTTCTGTTGGAGCAACCAATTCTGGACACTGCCTGGGGTGCAATATAAGCTGAGACAGGTGATCCTTTGAATAAAAGCCGCATCTGACAAGTCTTTGGGAAAACCGGTTTCCTCTAGAATGTGCCCTCGGCAGCCAAACTAGCCGGATCACCTAAGATGGTTAGATGTTTTTCGTTGGAGTACCAAAGGTTTCCATTAGCTCTGCCCTATCTTCTTGTCATCTCCCACACTCCCCTAGGTAACTAACTGCAAGTTACTTCTGAGAAAAAGAGGAGTCTCTCTAATCCCAACCTTTGGGGCATGTTAAAAAGAGAATACCTCCCCAACTCTTAAAAGAACTAAAGGACTCCAGTGGCTCCCAACTAGACCTTCCAGCTTGAGTTTCCAGAATTCAAAATATAACCACTCCCAGTCACTCAGAGCCTTGCTAGAAGCAAAAGAATGCTACCCGGTACTTAATGGTGTTTCCAGAGATGAGAACTGCCTTATATCTTCTTTTTCTTCCCAGCTCTGGGATAGCTCATACAACTGTTGTTACCCTTACCTTAGAGAGGAGAAAGTGAAGACTTACAATTTGTCTGTGGTTAGCCCAGAAACATAATAAATATAAGAGGCAGCCTTTTAAATAAGCATCTTCACAAGTCAAGCCTTATATCGATTGTGTCCCTACTGGACCAAACCAAAAGTGTTCATCTATTTAAAATAGAGAATATGAGAGTCAGAGAGTATGTTGGTAAGCATCAATCTGGGCACATTTGTGCACACACACATGTAAATATACATACCTACACTCCCAATTTTGAAGGAATTTCACAAGGCAGAATAAAAGAGTCAGTCATTCCTCTGGTTTATTGCTTCTACTCACCACCCCATATTGCTTCATTCAGATTCCTGAAAGATTTATGAAATGGAACAATGAGAAAAAACACATTGAGACTTCTGAAAACTCATTCATATTATAACAAAATAAAAGTAAACAAGATTTAAGTTGAGACAGTTTTCAGATGTTATTCATCAGAAAAATAATTTAGAGAAAAAAAAAACACAAGTTGTAGACTAACAGGAGAATGGCATTAGGGGGTAGAGGACAGGTTCCCCAGTAGGAGTTTCTTCTACCCAAAAATTACACATCCACATTTACATATAGCTGTCTTTAACTGGTTAACTGAGATTTTTAGAAATTAAGTGATTTATTCAAAATCATCAAGTGGCAAGGTGAAGCCTCTTACTAAGAGGAAGATGGTACCCTTCCTGATTTTTGCATGAGTGGGAAGAAACTGCCAAAATGCAAATCAGAGAATAGGATGCCTTTTGTTTGCCTCTGTATAAGTACATCAATCTATTCTCAAAACCCTTCCAAAAGAACAAGGGCTAGATAGCCATATTACTGGCACAGGAGTTTGGATTTAAGCTCCACCCCACTGCCCACCCCAGCCCACACTCAGCATGCCTTGCTCTGTCTTCTATGCACACATGATTAGGGGAAGAAAAAACCTCTGAGGTGGGAAAGGGGAAGTTTGGAAATTTCAACAGTGCTGTGGTGGACTTCTCCATCCATTTCTCCAGTCTGGCTTCATTTATTTTATGTTTCATGTCTTCATTACAGGGCACAGTTCCCACTCACTATATTGCAGGGGAAAAAAAAAATGCCTTAATCAAAATTCCCTTGCAACAACAAAAAATAATATTGCCTCTGCTTTCTTTATTCATGATGATTTTTACTATAGTGAAAGGCAAATATCATTGAGCCAAACCCAAATAGACAAATATATACAACCCACTGGTAATTTAATATTTTGTGCTAATGGTATACACTGTAGATACAACCCGAGAAGAGTAAATTACAATCCTATCAATAATACATCAGAGCCTGGCTCTGGTCTTCCCAGCACACAAGGATCTGTATATTGGCAAAAGGCTCTTTGAATATTAAAAGCCATGAATATAAGGAGGCAGAGGTAGAAAAGCTGTTCCTCTGCGGATTGGTCTTTGTTACAGCAGCTATTTGTGAGAGAGCCAGCCTGAAGCTTTCAGGAAAAAAAAAAAAAAAAGGAAAAAGGACAGGAAGACAATGGCCTAGCTTAAACAAGGGATCCATAAAACTGAAAGTCCCCACAGGTAGTAAAGGAAGAACTTCATAATAATAATAACTTTTATTTTCACAGCTTTTTAAAAAAAGCTGTTTTCCTCAAAAATCCTTTGCTAAAGTAGCCAGCTTAACTTTGAACTTATTTTACATGTAAGCATTCTGAAGATCAGAGAGCAAATCTCAGATTTAGAAGGGACCGTAGATGCTTGTACCTAAACATGAGTCTGTTTGCCCAAAACAGAATATTTTCGAGGTGCTCATGTTGCCATAGCTAGGAAAAATCAAGACTGAGATTTGAATCTAGGCCTGACACTAAATTTAGCCTTTTTTGCACTGTCCCACACTGATTCCTATACACATTTGCTCTCTAGAGACCATGGTCACAAATTTTACATTTAAAAAAAAATACACATTACACATCTAAGGGATGTCTAGGAAGGATGCTCCTGGGTTTTGTTGTTGTTGTTGTTGTTGTTGTTGTTGTTGTTGTTATTGTTCTCTGTGTTTATTGTTTTTGCAAGAGGGTGTTTTGGCTAGCCACTTTAATTTTGAGCCCATTATCACCAGGGACTAAACATGTGAAGAAAGAAGAAGGTACATATCAATTCATGGGGATATTTTTGTACATTGGTCCTTACTATCCCTTATCACCAAATACCTTTGTGCAAAAACTAATTGATATAAAAAGGTAGATTGATATTGAGAAGATGTTAAATAGTTAATTTCTCTTATATGAACTCATGAGTGAACTTAGGAACTCTCAGCCCCTCAAGATTATTTTCAGAACCCTGAAGAAAGCAGCAGTTAAATATGTTCTGGAGATCCAGCCTGTCAGGGCCAGTGAATCCCAGAAAGGGAAATTGGGAAAGTGAACCCATAAGGAGTACCACATGCAGATGGAGAAACTGAGCTCTATGAAAGTTAAGTCATTTGTCCAAAGTCACAGAGATAGTAAGCATGCCAGAAAGGATTTGAATTTCTACTCCAGAACCAGTGTTCATCCCAGTGTGCAGTGGTGTTTCCGAAGTAATTATTTGTTACTTGTGTTTGCTTGCATTTTTGTTTTCCTTCTCAGGGTTATTGTTACTTTTTTTTTCTAAATTGGAATTTTCTTGTGCAACAAGATAACTATATAAATATGTATACATATATTGTCTTTAACATATATCTTAACATATATGGGATTACCTGCCATCTAGAGCAGGGGGTAGAAGGAAGGAGAAAAGTTGGAACAGAAGTTTTTGCAAGGATCAGTGTTGAAAAATTACCCATGCATATGTTTTGCCAATAAAAAGCTGTAATAATAATAAAAAAGGAAGATCAGAAGCTTATTTTAAAAAAAAAAAAAAAGTAATTATTTGTTATTCATTAATAGGGAAGCGGGGAAGAGGAAAGTACATCTAACATGTCAAAAAGCACCCATATTCCCTTCCTATGACTGGTATGTTCTGGGGAAAGGGATGTGGTTAGAAGATAAACTCAACTGGAAAAGAATATGTTTATGTGGTGGAGTGAAAAGAATGAGAAGAATAGAATTGTCCTCTTAATAGGTAGTATGGTATAATGGATAGTTAGACTCTAAGATCATGTTCCACCCCAACACATTTATTAGAAGATCCTTAACCTCTCAGAACCCCAGTTTTCTCATCTCTAAAAGGAGAATGATAATATTTCCTTCTTAAGATTGTTGCAAGGATCAAATTATTATTTGCATATATATATTATATATATACATGTATATATAGATAGATATAGATATAGGTATAGATATAGATATATGTATGTTGCATCAGCTAAGTGGCACAATGAATAGAGCCCTGAGCTTGGAATCAGGAAAACTAAACTTCCTCAATTCATATCCAGCCTCAGACATTTCCTGGCTGTATGATCCTGAGCAAGTCATTTAAGCCTGGTTTGCCTCAGTTTCTTCATCAATAAAGTGAGCCAGAGAAGTAAATAACAAACCAACACACACACACACACACACACACACACACACACACACACACACACACACACTACATGTAGAGAGAATTATTTTAAAATCTTAATGCACTACATAAATATGAAGCATGTTTCTAAGTTTTAGATGGAACTGGAAATAGGAAAACCTTAGTTCAAATTCAACCTCAGATACTCACTAGTTGTGTGATCCTGAGCAAATCATTTGACCTTTTTTCTGCATCTTTTAAAATAAAATAAAATTCCCTTTTATTTTGTACTGCCAATAAATAAATGAATGAATAACTAGGTAAATAGAAATCATAATAGCACCTTCCTCCCAAGGTTGTTGTAATGATAAAATGGCATAATATTCATAAAATGTTTTGCTACATAAAGGCAAGCTATTATTATTCAAATGAGGAGATTAGACTGGATGATCTGAAAGGTCTTTTCCAGATCCAACATTCTGATTCTTTGTCATGGGCAAGGGGAAGGGCAGGGTGGGATTAGGACAAAGAAGAACTGCTCATTTTTGAGATTTCCCTGGATGTTAAAAACAAAAACAAATCTACAGTGCTAAATCCTGACCTTCCCTCCCCACCTTCTCTCTCTCAGCTTAAAAATCACTTGGTAACACTCCTTCCTCTGTACTTTGGGATATTCCAGTGTCAATATCATCCTGATATGAAATTTTAGATGAATGTCTCCAAGGAGATCAGATCCTTGATCAATGGCCACGGGCATTAGGAATGGTCTTCTGTCTTTACTGTATTTTGATGGGGAAAAGACAGGAGTAATGAACACAGGCAAGGTGGTAAGAGATATCCCTGCCCTTTCTGTCTCCAGATCACTGGGGAGGCAGAGGAATGGAAAGCTGTCAGCATCATTGATACTAAGGGAAGGGAAAGCAGATGTCAGTCCCAATCTAGGGAGAGAAAGGAGCAGAAGCGCATTAGTGGTAACAGAAACCTTACTTAAGAGGGACCTGACACAATCTCAATAGGGAATGACCTCTCCTTATCAAAAAGAAGGTGAGGACAGGAAATCACTTTCTCCGGTGTTGGTGCCTATCACCCTGCTCCTTCCCCCCATTTCCTTCTGAAATTATCTACCTTCTCTTCCCTCTTACTTTACCGGCTTTCTTTCCTTTTCCTAGCCTAAGAGAGGCTTTTAAGGTAAAATTTAACCTCTCTAAAAGAATAGTCTGGAAAGAAGTAAAGGGAACGAATGGAGTGTAGGAAGTGAGAGAATAAGCATTTATATTTATCTATGCCAGACACTGTGCTAAGTGCTATTTTACAAATATCCCATTTGATTTTAACATCCTTGAGAATAAGATGCTAACATCAGCCTCATTTTACAGTTGAGAAAATTGAGGCAAGCAGATATTAAGTGACTTGTTTAGGATCACACCACTATTATGCTTTTGATACTGAGTTTGAATTCAGGTCTTCCTGAATTCCAGAATTCTACCGTGCTAACAGCTGCCTAAAAACAGTACTAGAAAAGAAAGTGCAGCTATACGTAAATTGAAGCACTTCCCACTTAAAAAACTAAATACAGGAAAATTTTTACAGGGACTACAGAAAATCATATGGGTCTGAAGAGAAGCAGTGACAGTGAACTGGGCTTGTAAAATGTGAAATATCTCAGGCACAGAAATTCTCTGGCTGTCTGATGTTTGCTAGAGACCTTCTGTTTCCTTTGTCTTCAAAGGAGCAAAAAGAGATTAAAGCATCTATAGCATGACAACATGAAACTAGGATAGTCTTTTTCTAATCAGAAGAGAGTAATTTTCTACTATTTTCTTTAATAAGAGAGAAATCTTTCCCCCATTCTCCTGATTTCAGCTAGTTTAGACTTATACTTCTTCAAAATTTAAAAACATTATGAAATCCTTTAAAAGTCAAAATTTCCCCAAGGAACCTGAGAGTTGTAGTAATCAAAATAAAAATAGTAACTAATATTATAGAGCACCTGCTAGGTGCTTATCTAAACACTGGACTAATCATTTTACAATTATTGTCTCATTTGATCCTCACAACAACGATGGGAGGAAAGTGCTATTTTTACTCACATTTTACAGATGTGAAAACCTATTAAGTGATTTGTCCAGGATTACAAAGCTAGTAAGAATCTAAGGCTGAATTTGAACTCAGGTCTTTTACAAACTGCCTGGCATATAGACTGTTTTAGCAAGACACTATCTCATGAACAACTTTTAAAAAGAACTTGTATCCCAACTAAAATAATTTTTCAACAAAAATCTGTCAAAGTTATCATGCTCATTAAGATCACTCTATATTTTTATGACACCCAGTACTAAAGGCTAGCACTTCAAAGACTTTTCAGAAGGTGAATAGCAACAGTCTGTCAATGATGAGAGCTCTATGAGAGATTAGAACATTACTTTCATCATATTATTCCTCCCTGCTCTTAATCCTCCAATTGCAGTCAATTGCCTACAGGATAAATTCCAACCTCCCAGCCTGTCATTCAAGGCCCTCTATAATATGGTTTCAACTCAGTTATCTAGTCTCCTCTCCCACTGTTCTGAAACTCAGAATGATAGAATCCTAAAATCAAAAAGTGGGAAGGGGTCTCCAAGGTCATTCCATCCAATCCATGCAAGCCCTGCTTGCTACATGACCATAGACAAATCATCTGGCTCTCAGGGTAGAAATGAGAGGAATCCTAGAGGGAAGTAACCACTCCTTCCTAGAGTTTGTGAAAGAAGAGAGGAGATACAGACACAGCTGGACATGCCTACTAGATTTTGAGAAAATAAATTTTAAAGGAAAGATGGACAGAATCCCATGAACTAAAAAGCTACCAGGGAAATCAGTCCAGGAATGATGAGAAATGCTCAAGAATTAAATTCTGAAGATGCAAAGGAAACATTTCAATCAGGTGGAAAACAGGAAAGTGTCTGCAGCCAAAGTGGATGTGTTAAGAATTCACCTCATTAAAACTTGGGTTTTAAAAAGAAATGTACTGAGAATGGGAAAAAAGGGCCAGGTATCAGAAGATAAATATAAGAGAATGGCATGGTCATGTAAAAATATTCTCAGGGACACCAATGTTCAGAATGATCTGAGGAGAACTAAGGACCACAGAAAGATGGTGAGTTGTTTAATGATATTAGAAGAGAAAGAAATGGGATCAAAAGAAGGAAAAGAACATTTCTTTGAATGATTATAATGTTAAATAGAGTGAAGGTAGACCTGTTCATCTACTCTTTTGCTTTTTTTTTTTCTCTGCCAAAGAGAAAGAACTTTGTACTAGAAATAACAAAAGCAAAGATGGTTAATTACAGAGATGGCATCTAAAATAAACAAAGTGATGCTTAGAAAGTATCTGGCTATCTTTGATACATTAAAGTCATCTAGTGAAATGAAAAGCCCAGAAAAATATGAAATATGAGAAGAGATACCACATAATTAGGGGCAACTAGGTGGCACAATGGATAGAGTGATAGAGTTCTTGGCCTGGCTGGAATCAGGAAGACAAATCTTTCTGAGTTCAAATCCAGTCTCAGACACTTTTTAGTTATGTGATCCTGGACAAGTCACTTAATCTTGTTTGCCCCAGTTTCCTCATCTGTAAAATAAGCTGGAGAAGAACACAGTATCTTTGTCAAGAAAACCCCAAATGTCATCATAAAGAGTCAAACATGACTGAAACTACTCACATGAGTGGAGAAGAAAAAATGTTATTTTGATTTTCCAAAAAATTAAAAATAAAAAGGGAAGAGAATATAGATTCCTTGAAAATCCTAGATTGGATCAGTAAAGAGATGGTTGGCAAAACATTTATAGTACATAAAGAAGTGGCTATCAGAAAGAGCCAGCATGATTTTATCAAGAGAAGTCATTCTAGGCTAATCTCATTTCCTTTTTACAATTGGATTACTAAATCTGTAGAAGAATGAAAGGCTGTGGATATTGTTTGTGAAGATTTTAATATAGCTTTGGATAAAACTTTACAAAGCTTGTACAATTCTTGTGGAAATGAAAGATATGTATTAAGTGATAATTCAATTAGATGGATGTCAAGGTGGTTGTACTACTAGACTTAAAGTGAAATTCAACATCTATGTGATAGGAAGTCTCCAAAGGAGTACCTTGGAAATCTGTGTTTGATAGAGTAATTTTTAACATTTTTATCAATAACTTGAATAAAGATGCAGATAGTGTGCTCATCATATGTGCAGAGGACACAAAGTTGAGAGAGATATTGAACATGTTGAGTGATAGAAATGAGATGAAATTCAATAAAAACCAACACAAATATGAAAAAATTTGGGATATCTGGGTGAAGCAGTAGATAGCATGTCAGTCTTAGAGTCAAGAAAAACTGTGTTCAATCCAGCCTCAGACACTTGCTAACTGTAAATTCTTAATCCTTAGCAAATTGCTTAATCTTATTTGCCTCAATTTCCTCATCTGTAAAATGAGCTAAGAAAATGGCAAACCACTCTTGTATCTTTGCCGAGAAAACCATAAATGGTATCATGAAGTATCTGAAAAGCAACATACACACATATAGGCACACACAAATACAAATCAGCTTCACAAGAAGAGGATGGAGGAGGCAGTTATATAACAGATAATTTGGGGAAAAAATCTCAAGGCATTAGAGAATTGAAATCTCAATAATTCAGCACTGTGATGTGGCAATTAAGCAAGATAATGGTATTTGGGGTTTCACATTAAGAGAGACCTCATTTCCAGAAGCAAAGAAGTTGAAAATTTGTTCTTTTGAAGGTATTGCCAAGATGGCAGGGTAAAGGCAGGGACTTGCCAAGCTCTCCCCTAAACCTCTTCCAATATTTTAAAATAATGACTTTAAACAAATTTTAGAGCATCATAATGCACAAAAAATTAAGTGAAACATTTTTACAGTCAAAAACAATGTATAAATGACTTTCTGAGAAATCAAGAAATAATAAACAAAAACAAAAAAAATGAAAAAATAAAAAAGAATGTAAAATATCTCACTGATAAAACAACTGACCTGGAAAATAGATCCAGGAGAGATAATTTTAAAATTATTGGTTTACCTGAAAGCCATGATCAAAAAGAAACTAGACATCATCTTTCAAAAAATTATCAAGGAAAACTGTCCTGATAATCTAGAACCAGAGGGTAAAATAGAAATGGAAAGAATCCATAAATCACTTCCTGAAAGAGATCCCAAGATGAAAAATCTCAGAAATATTATAGCCAAATTCTGAAACTCCTAGGACAAGAAGAAAATAGTGCAAGCATCTAGAAATAAACAATTCAAGTATAGTGGACTCATAGTCAGGATGACACAAGATTCAGCAACTCCTACATTAAAGGTTCAGAGAATTTGGAAAATGATATTCTAGAAAATAAAGGTGCTAGGATTACAACTAAGAATCATCTACCCAGAAAAACTAAGCATAATCCCTCAGGGGGGAAGGTGAAGATTCAACAAAATAGAGAACTTTGAAGCATTCATGATGAAAAGACCAAAGTTGAATAGGAAATTTGACTTTCAAATATAGATCTCAGGAGAAGCATACGGGATAATCAAGAAAGGGAAATCATAAGGGACTTAAGAAAGTTAATTTGTTTATATTCCTACATGGGAGGAGGATCCTTGTAACTCATAAGAACTTTCTCTTTATTAGGCAATTAGAAGGAGTATATATAGACTGAGGGCACAGGTATGAGTTGAACATGAAGGAAGACGATCTAAAAAAAATAAAATGAATGGGTGATAGAGGAATGTACTGGGAGAAAGGGAAAGAGAAAGGGAAAGGTTTAATGGTATAAATTATCTGCCATAAAAGAGTCAAGAAAAAGCATTTACAGTGGAGTGGAAGAGGGGCAGGGGTGAGGGAAAAAGGAAAACTTACTCTCATCAGAATTAGTTCAAAGAGGAAATAACTGACACACTCAATATGAGTATAGAAATCTATTTTACTCTGCAGGAAAGTAGAAAGAGAAGGGGTTACAAGAAGGGATGAGGGGGATAGAAGGGAGAACATATCAGAGGAGAGAGTGGTCAGAAGAAAAACATTTTTTGAGGAGGAACAGGTGAAAGGAGAGAAAAAATAGAAGAAATGGGAAAATACAATTAGCAATGGTAGTTGTGGGGAAAATTTTGAAACAAGTTTCTCATTTCCCAAATATATAGGGAACTGAGTCAACTTTGTAAAAAACAATTTTTTTTTAAAAGAGCCATTCCTCCATTGATAAATGATCAAAAGATATGAACAGTTTTCAGATGAATTAATTGTAAAGTATAGACTAGTTCCCTGGATGGCCTCAGGGTCAGACAGAATCAGGATTGTTTGATTACTAGGTGTTAACTCAGGTTGTCTAAACAATTCTCTAGCTCAGAGTTCACACCTTTAGTTCAAACCTTTAAAAGGAGTTTATACCTTTAGGCTTCAGAAAAGGAGCTTGCTCATTGGTCAGTAAGGAGTTCCCACAAGCCCCTGGGAGTACCCAAAAGCCCATTTTCTGGGAGGATAAAAAGAGGAACATTGAATCTGAGGAGTCAGTCTGGATTGGGTTAAGGACAAGACTTCCCGAGAGAACTTCAGGGAAGCCCGAGAAGATTCAGAGCCAGGATTCAGGAAGAAGAGGATTTAAGATTCTACCTTCCTTCTGGCTGGAGGCGCCAGAAACCTCCCAAGAAATGTGCTCTCAGAGAAAAAGATTTTACAGAAAAGAAACCTCCTCCCAGAGAAGTATTACAATTGAGAGACGACAGGACATTACAAGGATAAATCAAAGTCCTTAGTTTTTAGGGGGAGAAGTGAAGGAGATACAAGCTTCTATGTAGCTTGCCAAAGCTATCTCCTGGATTCTGGAGTCTGGAGTTTCTAGCCTTTCTCTTCCTCCTCCTATCACCAAGTGACTCTGACTTCTCTCTCTCCATCCTCCAATCCTTGCCTACAATTATCTTACCACCAAACATTCAACAAGCACCAATGGTGAGGAGTGCCACCACCCAAATATATGCCACCAGAGCCATTATCTCACAATCGAATAGCCTTAAATGCTCTCTTGCTGATTAGTTTCAGCCCTCTACAACTAATCAAACTACTTATAGCCATGGGGGAGGGAGAGAGAAATTCTAAAACACTATTGATTGGAGAAATGCAAATTAAAACAATTCTAAAATATTACCTTACACTTATCAGATTGGCTAATGGGCCAGAAAAGTAAAATGAAAAATATTGGAGGGAATGTAGGGGAAACAAGACATGAATGCATTTTTGGTGGAATTGTGAACTGATTCAACCATTCTGTAGAGCATTTTGAAATTATGCTCCAAAAGGCTATAAAATTATGCATTCCTTTTGACCTAACACTACTAATACTAGGCATGTATCCTGAAAGAGATTTAAAAAAAAAAAAAAAAAAAAAAAAAAGGAAAAGGACTCTGTACAAAAATGTTTATTTCACTCTTTTCTTGGGGCAAAGAATTGGAAATTGAAGGGATGCCCATCAATTGGAGAATGGCTGAATATATTGTAGTATGTGATTATAATGGAATACTACTGTTCTATAAGAAATGATGAGAAGGATTTTCTTAGCAAAACCTAGAAAGTCCTCCATAAGCTCATAAAATGTGAAATGTACTGTGTACAAAGTAATAGCAATGTTGTAGAAGGATCAACTGTGAATGACTTTGCAAACAAAAGTACAGGGAAATACTTGATATACTAGGAAAACCTTCTATAGCAGGAGGAATTTGAACATTGTCTTTTTTTTATTATAGCTTTTTATTGACAAAACATATGCGCTAATTTTCAACAAAAACTTCTGTTCCAACTCTTTCCCTCCTTCCCTCCACCCTCTCCTCTAGTCCCATACATGTTAAATATGTTAAAGTATATGTTAAATACAATATATGTATACATATTTATACAGTTGTCTTGCTACACACACACACACACACACACACACACACACAAAATCAGATTTAGAAAGGAGGTAAAAACAAAATTCAAGTAAACAATAACAGAAAGAGTATAAATGTTATGTTGTGGTACACACTCATTTCCCGGTGTTCTTTCCCTGGGTGTAGCTGGTTTGTTCATTACTGATCATTTGGAATTGATTTGGATCCTCTCATTGTAGAAGATAGCCACATCCATCAGAATTGATCATTATATAGTATTGTTGTTGAAGTGTATGATGATCTCCTGGTTCTGTTCATTTCACTCAGCATCAGTTCATGTAAGACTCTCCAAGCCTCTTTGTATTCATCCTGCTGGTCATTTCTTACAGAACAATAATATTCCATAAAATTCATACACCATAACTTATTCAGCCATTCTGGACATCCCTTCAATTTCCAGTTTCTAGGCACTACAAAAAGGGCTGTCACAAACATTCTTGCACATACAGATCTCTTTCCTTTCGTTAAGATCTCTTTGAGATATAAGCCCAGTAGTAATACTGCTGGATCAATGGGTATGCACAGTTTGACAACTTTTTGAATATAATTCCAAATTACTCTCAAGAATTGAACATTATCTTGAAGGGGAAAGTAGTCATCCAATTTAAGGAAGCATAGCATTCCAGGCTAGGGTACAATCAATGCAAAAATATGGAGAGAGGAAATGAAGAGTCATATAAGAGGAACTACAAGGAGACCAATGTATCTAGGTCATAGAGTACATGGAGGGGCATAAAATGTAAAAATTCTGAAAAGGCAGGAAGGGGCCTGATAGTAGAGAGTTTTAAATGCTAACAAAGGACTTATATTTGATCCTGAAGATAACAGGAGAATCACCAGAATTTACTGAATAATGGAATAATGGGTACACTTATGCTTTAGGAAAATCATTTTGGCAGCTAAGAAGAGGGGAGTAGGAAGAAACTTGAAGCAGAGATAGTAATTAAAAGATGATTATAAAAGTACAGATCAGAAGTGATGAGGACCTGAACTAGTGTGGTGGGAGACTCTATGAAGGGACATATATGAGAAATGCTGGGAAGGTAGA
Source organism: Sminthopsis crassicaudata (assembly GCF_048593235.1). Classification (NCBI taxonomy): domain Eukaryota; kingdom Metazoa; phylum Chordata; class Mammalia; order Dasyuromorphia; family Dasyuridae; genus Sminthopsis; species Sminthopsis crassicaudata. The sequence continues at coordinate 225,625,536 of NC_133621.1, forward strand.
AAGAACAAGAATTGACAACAGGATTAGCTAGGTGGATGAGAATGAGGGATAGAAGGTGATACCAAGATAAATGGGGGAAATGGTGATGCTCTTGACCATAAGAGTAAAGGTGAAAATAGGATAGTATCAAAGAGAAAAACAAACAAACAAACAAAAAAAAAACAACAATGAGCTCTATTTTGAACATCAGTTTGAGATGACAATAGATGTAAGATGGAGAAAGAAAAAAAAAAGAATGAGAGGGAGAGAGAAAGAAAGAGGGGGGAAGAGAGAAAGAAAAAACAGACAGAGAGAGACAGAGAGAGGGACAGAGAGAGACAGAGAGAGAGTCAGAGAGAGAGAGACAGAGACAGAGACAGAGAGAGGCAGAGAGAAAGGCAGAGAGAGAGAGAGAGAGAGAGAGAGAGAGAGAGAGAGAGAGAGAGAGAGAGAGAGAGAGAGAATAGATCAGTTGGTTGTTGGTTGATTGCTGTCTTTATATCTTGAAGAGGACCAAAATGATGTCACTATTTTGGTGTCAAGTTACCTGTGACCAACTATGGCTGATCAGACCAATACAAGCTTGGAATGTTCTGCCACAGATCGGACACAAATGGTCCCTATGAACATTTGGGGTGCCTTCTTTAACTGCATATCTCACATTTCTTCTGAGCTAACTCAATTCTGCTTTTTCTCATGGAGCACAGCACCTTCTCTGATAGGAAATACCATGCTAGGTGATCCTATGTCAATGTCATATAATCAATTCTAAAGTTCTTAAGAGAGACCTTGAAACTGCTTTTATATCACTTTTTTCTGACCACCTTGTGAGCACTTGCCCTGCGGTCAGATAGATAGAGAGATAGATAGATAGATAGATGAATAGATGATAGATAGAGGAAGAGAGATAAATGGATAGATAGATGAAAGATGGATGATAATTATGTATATATATTCACTCTTTTAAAAATATGCATAGAGATGATAACACAACACAGATGATGACGAGGAAAATAAATTATAGAGAAAAGAGGTCCCAGAACAGAGCCTTGGGAGATACCCACAATTAGTGGGTAAAATCTAAATGATGATCCATAAAAGAAGACTGAGAAGGAGCAATCATACAGAAAAGAGAACCAGGAGAAAGCAGGGTTACAAAAACCTGGAGAGAAGAGAGAATCCAGGGAGAGAAGGTGATCAATAGTGCCAAATGCTGCAGACAGGCCAAGAAGGATGAGGACTGAGAAAAGACCATTAGATTCAGCCATTAAGAAATCATTGGTAACATTGGAAAGAGCAATTTCAGCTGAGTGATGAGGCTAGAAGCAGAGGTTTTAGAAGAAAACGATAAGAGAGAAGATAGAAGCACCTCACAAAGATGACTTTCTCAAGAGTTTAATTTCGAGAAGAAGGAGGAATACAGATTATAGCTAGCAGAGATGGTGAGAATAAAAGAATATATTGTTTGTTTAAGAATTGAGGAAATGGGGTATGTTTGTTGGCAGTAGGACACCGGCACCAAGTGTATTCATGCTGGAAAAATTACAGATCTCAAAATAATAACCCACTTATTTATTATATTGCTTATTATAAAAAAGTTTGTGAAAAATATCTAGCAAATTGAATCATATTTTAAATGCACTATGCAAGTTTCTTATCTAAAGGGATCTTGAATGAGCCTCTATGTAACTCATAGTATTGTGAAATCCCAAGGTGGTTAATTGATTCTTTTCTAATCTTGTATGAAAGGTTTGCTAAAATAGGGTCTTTCTAGAAGCCTTTGTAGTATAATAGGAAGAACATAGATTCTAGAGAGGTCATCCTACCTCTCTGAGGCTTGGCTTCCTAATCTGCAAAATGGAAGTAATGATATTTGCTGATATTTACTACCTCATAAGGTTCCTGTTGCCAGGATCAAAAGGATCAAAAGAGGTGAAATTTGAAAAGTGTTTTTTAAATGTCAGCTATGATTGTGTCCTTTACTTATTTGTCTATAGTTGTAGTAAAATTCTGGCAATATCACCTGGTGTCTGCATAATATCCATTGTGATGCTGTTCATATAGTAAGCCACCATTCTATCTTTTATTGGGGTCTAACTATTATATGTCCAGCAATATATCTGGTACTTTAAAACTCCCTTCAAACACAAATAAAACAGAGGTGATTAAATCATACATCAGTATTTCTATGGTTACACATTGACATAGAAAACTACCTGTTAACATTTTCTATGTTTTATTGTATTTTTATTTATCTTATTAAATATAACCAATTATATTTTAATCTGCTTCAGGCATATATCAGAGTTTTTTAGATTGCAATATGGCCTGTGGGCCACAAGTTTAACATCTCTGTTGTAAGGATGCAAAAAGGGTAGAGGACACTTTCAATGATACTATATTGGAAATGAACCTCTTTCCAGGAGCACTGAACTTAGAACTGAAAGGAAATCTAGTCTAGAAGAACCCAAGGCCCAGAAAGAAATCACTTGCTCAGATAATTGTATAAATATGTATGTATTTATTGGATTTAACATATTTCTATCATGTTTAACATATATTGAATTACTTGCCATCCAGGGGAGGGGGTGAGGAAAGAGATGGGAATTGGAACACAAGGTTTTGCAAGGGCTAATGTTAAAAAATTATCCATGTATATGTTTTGAAAAATAAATCTTTAATTAAAAAAAATTAGAAAAAAAAAGAAATAATTTGCTCAAAATCACATGGTAAATAGTAGTATGAGGAACTGAATTATGATCTCAGGATCGAAATGTACTACTCTCTCCACTATACCAGAGCTTACAGTAGAGTCAGAGAGGCCAAATTAGTACAGTATAATTTGTACCAAATCATTCAAAACATTGTACAATGAATTACCAGAAATGCAACTAGGGCAATATCATCAGAGTTACCTTCCAGGCACTGATATTCTGTGGAGTATGTTTATTCCCAAAGAGGAAATGCTTTTGTTTTCTCTCTAGGAATCTAGAGGCTATCATCTTTGAACCTCACAGCCTTCCAATGACCCCTCTCTTCCTTGCCTGACCCTACTTGGATATAATTGCCATGACACTTCTCTCTTGGTGTCTTGGCTTCTCCCTCCACGAGAATGAGAATGGGTCTTTCTGGGGGAAAGGCTACCCACCCACCCCTTTCTTGTACAATTGCACCTATGGTTGGCATATCTTCCTATTACCCCACATCCTACCTCCTCTATTCCCATTCAGATCCACCCCAAAATTTCTAATTATGCACTAGGAAGAATAAGATGAGGTGAGCAGGCTTTAAGTTCTGAAATGCTTCAGAGTAACAAAGGAAGGTGGATTAGATTGCGGTACTAAGGGAAGGCTTCATGGGAAAGGTTTCATTTGTTTTGGATTTTGAAGTCTGGGGGGATTTTAGACAGCAGTGGAAAAAAACCAGTATATTTGGCTTCAGAGGACTGGATTCAAATCCAGCTTACAGAATTACTCTTGCCCCAGTCATATTACCTATAAATGGAAAGACTGTATTCTATAAACTATAAAACCTTTGTAAATTGGGAAAGAAAGGGTGTCTTATTGTTGTAACAGTTCTGTGCACAAACAAGCATTTAGCCAATACTTGCTGATGGGTACTTTTTAATGATCTTGGCTTCAGAGCCCTGATTTCCTACTGGGCAGAATCTCCCTAGCCAAAATAGAGTTTGGACAAGCTGTGGATGGTGCCTTGGAGGAGAATTGTGTGAAATTGCTTTGGCCAGAGTACCAAAGGAGAAGCCCCATTGGACAGCTTGGCTCAATGCCACCCACCCTCAGGTCTGGTGTGACAAATAATATTTATGCAGGATGAAGGATACTTTGTTCTGTTCTCCCCTAGTGCTGATTCGGGACCAGGTTGAAGGAACAAGTGAAAAGAAATGGGTGAAAAGCTTGCAAATATTTTGTGCTTGAAAGATTATAATATCAGTAAAATGACCCATACAGGAGATAACAAGCAGATCAATGGGTGAACATGTAACTCACAAAGTCCAGGACAGAAGGAACAATGACATTTCTAATTTGTGCTAACTGAATCCAGTCACCTGATGCCCAGAAATGTAATGAAAAGCTGTGGAAGTCATCTCTTTAGGAATGTTGATTGTTCTTCAAACAATTTTAAACAGTTCTTTAGGAATTGTTGATCAGGGATAATTGGAGGAAGAATATATGATTCTACTACAACCCACATAACCCCACCCAGCTGTCCCAGGAAGATTCCATAAACATTCATCTGGAGTTTGAGTTAATTGGTGAGAAGCTGGGGTATAATGTCAGATTTCCCAGAGTAGTGTAACAGGACTTTGGTACCTACCCAGATTGTATAAAGTAGAGGCATCCATATGGAAGACATGGGTGGGAGCAATCTCTTTCCATTAACTATATAACCAGGAATGACTATGTTTTTAAAACCACAAGTCTGAAAGGGTCTCTTTCTCTCTTTCTGGTGGTGGCCAGGAATGAAGGTCTTATTCATCTCCCAATTGAGCATCATCCACTAAACTGGGTGGGGAGAAAGAGCCACTTTCCATTTCTCCTTAGTCCCTGCAACTCCAAGAAACAGACTTAGGGTATTGTGTCTCAATAACACTTAGGAGCCAAGATGACATTTGAATCTAAGGAATCTAAGGAGGATGCTACTGGTAGCTCAATAGGGAATTCTTGAAAAGCCAGAATTCTGAGGTACCAAGGTAGAGTTTGGACATGTAACTTGGTAGAATATGTTTTATTGGAATTGATTTAAACTATGGACCTAACCACTTCTTCTCCACCAAAGAAATGTTGAGTCAGAGGGAATGTTTGGATGTTTTTTCTTGTTATACCGTTGAAGCAAATATTTCTTTATTAAAATAAAAAAAAAAACCATGTTTTAACTATTCTGACGTTAAGCAGTAATGGAATTGGAGTATATTTGGACCCCTGTAACTTGGTGGATACAATTGATAAGAACTTGAGCCAGTGGTAAAAATGTGAGAGCCCCCATTTTCCTTAAGGGTACCAAAGAACCTTGAAAGAGGAGTGACATGGAAAATACCTGGCCTTCAGGCAATAGGGGACAGAAAATCATTGTTTTGGTACTAATTGGACTTAGATGGCCCAGGAAGGGTAGCCAGGAACCTTAAGGAATAAGTCTTTATGTCAGAACCTGGTGTCATTGACTGAGTCATACTTGGCAATGAGAGGAGAAGGGATGTTCCTAATTCCACAGGCAAACTTAAGTAGGTTAGAATTGGACAAAAGTCCTAGTGCAAGGAAGACACTTCAAAGAGAAGCTCTCATGTTTGTAATTGCATTGAGCTAACTCTGTCTCCCACTAAAATGAAGATGTTCTGGAGTATTCCTCCTCTGCAGTGGGGGTGGATGAAGTTCCCAGCAGAAAAGATCTTCTGTGGAAAAGAGCTATAGTTGCTTTCTGCAAAATAGTTTGGAAGAACCATGGAAGTATAACTCAAAAGCTATACAGAACTATAGAAAGGACCCTGACTCTGAATATCTGCCAATAGTGGTATCTTCTGGAAACCCCATCTAGAATCTCAATCCTAAATGAAGTTCTATACAGGACTTTTAAAAAATACCACTTACTGAAAGCTATCTGTATTTGCTATGTTTTCAACTTTGAGTTTCTCATAGTTTCCCTCAATTTTATCAAAAACATTTTTTTCATTACTTTTGTGAACTGTGTGTTTATAAAAGGAGTTAGTGATGACACATTAGGGATATCATATGATATCATATGTATTCTTTGGTTATAGTTTATGAATTAGGGAGAGGAGAAATTCCTTCAATCATACAAAGCCCTTTATATACCTCAAAACATAATATGGAACAAGATTTATACAATAGTACAGAACAGAGGAACACAGCTGAGGCCATTCATAAATTTTGGAGGGAGACTCCAAAACTGACTTGAATTAAGGAGGAGATATTTTAGTTGGGTTCACAAACCCAACCCTTTTTCTTTTAAATTTGACTACACAGTGTGTAAGAGTAAAGTTATCAATAGCTAAACAAGATTTAGGAAGTTTGTAACAATTATGGTCTTTTGGGGTTATCTTCTTAGATCCCTTGGTAGATTGTATGCATCCCTGACACCCAAATCTCCAGAGAAGATGAGGGTGGCTCACTGTCACAAATGTCCACATTTTGGATATCTCTGTGGAGTCCACATTTGACCTCCAGTTCAGTACATGATTTCAAAGCACAGACTTCAACACTCTGTTGATCTAGCCATGGGAATTTATTGAAAATATACAAACTGACCTAGTGGACAAATAATAATCAAGATTCATGTGTCCTGACAGTTTCACCATCACATGAATCTCATGATATATCTGGTTTGAAGAGATGAAGCAGCAGAAGGAAGTTCTTGCTAGAACTGAACACTGGACCAAAGTAGCTTCAGGCAGGTGTGTCCAATGAGAGAAATATCTCTTTTGTGAATTCATGGGGTGGGTAACTGTGCCAATTATATATTAACCAATGAAGAAATTATAGAGGTAAAAATCTAAGGTTTTTTTTTGTTTGTTTTTTTTGTTTTTTTTTTTTTTTTATTATGCTCAAGAACAAGTTTAGGCCTCAGAGAAAGCCGAACAACCATTAGGAGTCTCACAAGCCCTCTTACAAGCAAAAATACATCAGAGTGACAGAGAAACCATTCTTTTACATATTGCAATTCTGTACATTTCTCTTAGGCCATAAAAATTAAAGATAAAATAGCTCCATAATCTCTTACTTCCTTAATGTCATAAAAGTTGAACATACTTAGTTAAAGAGTCATCCCTAAGGAAACGAACTTAATTAAACAAACTTTATAGGTAAACTAAGTCAGGTTACAGATTAAACTACATTTAAAGGATTTACAAATAGACTCTTTGAGAAGGAGGACTTACATGTCTCTGAAGAGTTAGGAACAATTGAAAATCTTCCTCTGGCTTCTTATCTAAGGAATGTTTTAAGCCTCTGAGTACATTTTTCACATCCCTTGGGACAGGTTTGATCAGATGAGATGAATATTAAGACAGACTTTTAGTTATCTAAAAGAATTTTTTTTTAATTCTCATAACACTGAGGTAGAGAAGAAACTGGATATTTGGAAGGGCATTAATCCATAGTTAAAAAAAAAAAAAAAAAAAAAAAAAAACAGCAACCCACAATCATTCTAGAAGACACTAATCATGAGTAGACAAGATAAGGTTAAACAAAGGGTTTGATAGAACTCTGAATCAGGGGTTACACTTAATGGACTCATCAACCACTTTAACTGTTTCTGTCTATGTGTTATTCCTCCTCTCTCTGGGGAAAGGGACTCAGTCTGACCATACTGTATCAACTCTGTATAGCTAGGAGTCATTACATAAGAGTCCATTAAAGAAGGGATATGATCAATAAAAACACATTCTCCACAACTGAGTATAATCCCTATCTCCAGGTAGGATGATTTAATGGTAAATATTTAGCTGATAAGAGGACCCATTAGAGAGATACTCCAAAGTGAAGTGCCTTTGACTCAAGCTCACAGTAGTATTACAGATGGAAGGATTTTCCCTGACAATCAGGGGAAGTTTGTCATTATTCAGTCATATCTGAGTCTCTGTGATCCCATTTGAAGTTTGAGTAATTTGCTTTCTCCAGCTCATTTTACAGGTGAGAAAACTGAAGCAAATAGGATGAAGTGACTTCATCCTATATGACCCCACTCACACAACTAGAACTTGTCTGAGGCTGAATTTGAATTCAGGAAGATAAGTATGCCTTTCTTCAGGCATGGGATTCTATCCACTCTAGCCACCCAGTTGTTGTTCACTTCAACTTGTTGGATTCAGTCTGAAAATTACTCTAATCTTGGCCTCTCTGTTAGGGAAAGTACTGTTCATCATTCAATAAATATATTCCCAAGTTTGAAAAGACTCAAGAGGTTCAGTTAAGCATGAGATGCTCCATGAAGATGGTTTCTAGCTATTATTAGTCTATTTTTAAATTTGTACTAAAACTTTTTATTTACAAAATATATGCATGGGTAATTTTTCCAATATTAACCCTTGCAAAACCTTTTGTTCCAAATTTTTCCCTCCTTCCCTATACCCCCTCCTCTAGCTGGCAGGTAGTCCAATACATGTTAAATATGTTAAAATACATATTACATGCAATATATGTGTATGTGTATATATATTTATACAATTATCTTGTTGCACAAGAAAAATCAAATCAAAAAGGAAGAAAGAAAAACTGAGAAAGAAAATAAAATGCAAGCAAATAGCAATAGAGAGAGTGAGAATTCTATATTGTGTTCCACACTCTTGTTCCCATGGTTCTCTCTCTGGGGGTAGATGGCTCTCTTCATCACTGCTTAAGTGGAACTGGTTTGAATCATCTCATTGTTGAAGAGAGCCACCTCTATGAGAATTGACCATAGTATAGTCTTGTTGTTGCCATGTATAATGATCTCCTGATTCTGCTCCAAGCCTCTCTGAAATCATCCTGCTGGTCATTTCTTACAGAACAATAATATCCCATAGCATTCGTATATCATAATTTATTCAGCTATACTCCAATTGATGAGCATCCACTCAGTTTCCACTTTCTTGCCACTACAAAGAAGCTGCCACAAACATTTTTTGCATATGTAGGTCCCTTTCCCTCCTTTAAGATCTCTTTGGGATATAATCCCAAAATGCTGGATCAAAGGGTATGCACAGTTTGATAATTTTTTGAGCATAGTTCCAAATTGCTCCCAGAATGGTTGGATCTGTTTAAAGTCCCAACAGCAATGTATTAGTGTCCCAGTTTTCCCACATCCCCTCCAACATTGGTCATTATTATTTCCTGTCATCTTAGCAAATCTGAGAGGTGTGTTGTGGTATCTCAGGGTTGTCTTAATTTGTATTTCTCTGATCAATAGTGATTTGGAGCACCTTTTCATATGACTACAAATAGTTTCAATTTCTTCATCTGAGAATTGTCTGTTCATATCCTTTAACAATTATCCAATTGAAGAATGGCTTGAACTATTATAAATTTGAGTTAATTCTCTATATATTTTAGAAATGAGGCATTTATCAGATCTTTTGGATATAAAAATGTTCTAACAGCTTATTGCTTCCCTTCTAAACTTGTCTGCATTAGTTTGGTTTGTACAGAAAATTTTAACTTAATATAATCAAAATTATCTATTGTGTGATCAATAATGATCTCTAATTCTTCTTTGGTCACAAATTCCTTCCCTCTTCACAAATCTGAGAGATAAACCATCCTATGTTCTTCTAATTTATTTATAATATCATTCTTTATGTCTAAACCATGAACCTATTTCAACCTGATCTTGGTATACAGTGTTAGGTATGCATCTGTGCCTACTTTCTGCCATACTAGTTTCCAATTTTTCCAGCAGTTTTTGTCAAATAGTGAATTCATTTGGGTTTGTTGAATACTAGATTGCTATAGTCATTGACTATTTTGTTCTGTGAACCTCACCTATTCAACTGATCTTCTCTATTTCTTAGCCAGTACCAAATGGTTTTGAAGCTTTATAATATAGTTTTAGAACTAATACAGCTAGGCCACCTTCATTTGCTTTTCTCTTCATTAATTCCTTTGAAATTTTTGACCTTTTATTCTTCCACATGAATTTTGTTGTTATTTTTTTCTACATCAGTAAAATAGTTTCTTGGGAATTTGATTGGTATAGCACTAAACACATAAATTAGTTTAGGTAATATTGTCATCTTTATTATATTTGTTCAACCTATCCAAGAACACTTGATATTTTTCCAATTGCTTAGATCTGACTTTATTTATGTGTAAAGTGTTTTGTAGTTTTGCTTGTATAGTTCCTGACTTTCCCTTGACAGATAGATCCCCAAATATTTTATATTATCAACAGATATTTTAAATGGAATTTTTCTTTGTATCTCATGCTATTGGATTTTGTTAGTGATTATAAGAATGTTGATGATTTATGTGGATTTATTTTGTATCCTGCAATTTTGCTAAAGTTGTGGATTGCTTTTAATAGCTTTTTAATAGAATCATATCATCTGCAAAAAGTGATAATTTGGTTTCCTCATTACCTACTCTAATTCCTTTAATCTCTTTGTCTTATCTTATTGCCAAAGCTAGCATTTCTAATACAATATTGTGGGCAACTTTGTTTCACCCCTGATCTTATTGGGAATGGTTCCAGTTTATCCTCATTACATATGATGCTTACTGATGGTTTTAAATAGATGCTACTGACTGTTTTAAGGAAAAGTCCATTTATTCCTATACTCTCTCGTGTTTTTAATAGGAATGGATATTGGATTTTATCAAATGCTTTTTCTGCATCTATTGAGATAATAATATGATTTTTGTTAATTTGGTTATTGATATAGTCAATTATGGTAATAGTTTTCCTAATATGGAACCAGCCCTGCATTCCTGGTATAAGTCCTACTTGGTCATAGTGTATTACCCTGGGGATTATTTTCTGTAATCTCTTTGCTAATATTTTATTTAAGATTGTTGCATCAATATTCATTAGGGAGATTGGTCTATAATTTTCTTTCTCTGTTTTCAACCTCCCTGGTTTAGGTATCAGTATCATATCATAAAAGGAACTTGGTAAGAGTTCTTCATTCCCTATATAAACTATTCCCCTATATAAACTAAAAATTAGTTTATATAGTATTGGAGTTAATTGTTCTTTAAATGTTTGGTAGAATTCACATGTAAATCCATCTTGTTCTGGGGATTTTTTTCTTAGGGAGTTGATTAATAGCTTGTTTTATTTCTTTTTCTAAAATGGGACTATTTAAGTAATTTATTTCCTCTTCTGTTAATCTGAGCAATCTATATTTTTATAGGTATTCCTAGGCACTATTTTTCAGGAAATCATCAAAGAGATATGCCTGGATAACATAGAATCAGAAGGTAAAATGATCATTGAAAAATTAAAACCCCAAGGAATATTGTGGATAAATTTCAGAACTATCAGATCAAGGAAAAAATATTACAAGCAGCAGAAAGAAACAATTTAAATACTGAGGAGCCACAATAACAATTACATAGGACCTAGTAGCTTCCATTTTAAAGGATCCTCAGTATTTAAATTGTTTCTTTCTGCTGCTTGTAATATTTTTTCCTTGATCTGATAGTTCTGAAATTTATCCACAATATTCCTTGGGGTTTTAATTTTGGGGTCTCTTTCAGGAAGTATTCTGTGAATTCTTTCAATGATCATTTTACCTTCTGATTCTATGTTATCCAGGCATATCTCTTTGATGATTTCCTGAAAAATAGTGCCTAGGAACTTTTTTTTTCATCATGGATTTCAGGGAGTCCAATAATCTTTAGATTGTCTCTCCTAGATCTATTTTCCAGGTTGGATGTTTTCCCAATTAATTATTTTACATTTTTTCTATTTTTTTCTTTTCTTTTTTCTTTTTTTTTTTTCTTTTTTCTTTTTTTTTTTTTTTGGTTTTGCTTGGCTATCTCATTCAATAATTAATTTCCATTTGTTCAGTTCTGGATTTCAGTGAATTATTTTTATTTACTTTTTTACTTTTTTTGTATTTGTATAATTGAATTTTTAAATGGGTTGTTTTGTTCTGTGTAATTTTTTTCCATTTCACAAATTCTGTTTTTAAGAAGTCATTTTCTTTTTCTGTTTCACAAATTCTGTTTTTCTGGGAGTTGTTTTCTTTTTCCATTTTATCAAATCTATCTTTTAATGAGTTGTATGACTTTTCCAAAGCTCCTTGAAAAGTTTTCATTTCCTTTCCCCATTTTTCTTCTAGCTCTCTTTTAAGATACTTTTTAATTTTTTTCTAGGAGAGCCTTGGGTGATGGGGACTAGGTTATTTCAACTTTTGGGGCTTCATCTGGAGATGATATGCCTCCTCAGGGTTTGGAATATATTCTTCTCTTTTACCATAAAAGCTGTCTATTATCAGAGTTCTCTTTATTTTTTTACTGATTTTTTTTTAATTAAGGTTTGCTTTGAGGGCAGGGGAGGTTTTCCAAGCTTCCTCTATAAGCAGCAGCTTCCTGTATAAGAGTCTGCAGCTGTGCTGGGTCAATGCTTACTCACTCCCTGCGCTCTGTGGGCATGGCCAGATCCCATGAGATTCTGGCATTTTGTGGTTCAGCATTTACCTTTTGTGTTTGTGTTGGATGTTTTATAACTTCTCTGCTGATCTATTGGCTTGCAACCAGGACAGAGTGGTCAACATTGCTGTAGGTTCCTGTATATTCCTCCCCATAGATTCTCTGCCTCCCAGAGTCTGCACTGCCCTGGGACTCTGAACTGTCTATGCTGGCCTCTGTGCTCAGCCTACTTGTGCTTGGCTGCCTCCTTCCCATTTTCAATTGAAACAGACCTTTTCTGGCGATCTTCGAATTTATCTTCTGCTGGTAATTTATTGCATTATCAATATTTGTGGATTCTGCTGGTCCAGAGCTAATTCAGAGGCTGGATTTGCTAATTAGTCTGAGGGTTATATGAGAAGATCAAAAAGAAGCATGTGTCTTCTCTGCCATCTTGGCTCTTCCCACAGAAGTCCTATTAGTTTATTTTTAATATGGAATAGAATTTATGATTGTACAAAACACAAGAAAATTGAAGAATCCTGCTTAAGTACCACAATAAAAATAATACTAATTCTTGTCATTATGGTATTCTAGCCTAAAATTACTCAGTGAAATAAACAAAATGAACATCCCAACTTTGCACATAGAGAAGCCAAGACAATAACAAACTTGTCAAAAAATTATGGAGGTAGTGTAATAGTGAAACAAAGATAAGAATCGTTCCAGAACTTCTGACCCTTGTTGCTATTTCCACTACTCCAAACTTTTTCATTACGCTAAGTGCTCTCATTTGTCCCTAATTTGTATTACTGTCTCAATCAGTGGTCTCAAATTCAAATTTCATGTTTGTTTCAAGTTATAATAGTTCCTTGTTGTAGTCAGAATGGGCTTAAATATTGGTTTCTTTTTGTAAAATGTGTTCATCAAATCAATCTGTTCATTTGAACAAAGAAATAAAGAACTAAACATACACCTTCATAGCTTCACTTTCTAGCATTGTTGATACTTTCATTTTTTCACCCTCTGATTTACCCCAGGTCATGGAGGGAATTAGATTATTTCTTGCTCCTCATTGCTACTTTCATGACTCAGTAACTTCATATAACATAACATAACTTCATAATACAACATAATTTAAATAACATAAAATTTTAATGAACTCAATCCTGTTTTCATGATTTGCTCCAAATCATATATAAGCATGAATGAAGGCAGTGAACAATGAGAATAACCCAAAACTGGGATATGGTAGGGCAAAATCTTCAATAGAATAAAAGAGGGAATTGACTCCAGAGAAATAGAATTGAATTAATTCACCAAGAGATCAAATTGGGGAAAAGAAAAAAATATGGCTATCAAAAATGTGATGGTGTTGAAAAGAACTGAAAAGTGGAATGATTAAAGGTTATAAGAGTGAAGTATAGGGTTTGGAGTTGGAATGGTTAAAAAAAATTCTGATCAGATAAAGGAATTTCACAGTTTATGAATATGGAGGTTGAATACTTGTGGGTGATGGCAAGATCAAGGGTATAACTCGGGTGTAACTGTGGCACAATAGAGGAATAGATCATAAGAAAGGAATAAATTGAGAAGCTGGAAAATTAAGGATGGTTGAGGGCATAACAATATGTATGATTAAATCCAGTAAAAAGGAAAGAGTTGGAGAGGAGAGAAAGACTGTGGGCAGCCAAGCATTTAAATTCATGTGTGGATGACTGACATTATTCCCCATCTTCCTCCAAATAATATAATATTACCTATGTCTCAATTGAAACATCACAATAAAGCTACTTTCTTATTAGATACTATATGATAAAAGCCTATCTACTCATCCCAAGTAAGTTCTAGATAACACTGTGCTGTGAAATTTATGCACTGACCTCTGTGAGAAGCAATACAAAGAGAGTGGGGATAGGACCCATACACCTTAAAAATAAATGTCATTTGGGGACCTATGCCCTATATTACTTGTATTCATTCATCATCTTTTGAGAAAGATGCTTTTGAAAAATTGAGTAATCCTCTAATATAATACACATTGAACTCTACTTTGAACACAGAATATAACTCCATTGAAACTAAGAGGTTAAAAGTCAACCTGTTTTACACCATTAATACAAGTCGAGCTGCAAAACACTCTGTTTTGCATGCATATTCTCTGTTCTGGATAAACTGTCAGGTCTCTCTGCCACATTTTTATGGATAATTAGAAGGTTGCAAGAAGCAGATGTTTTGAAACTATCTGTGACTAGTCCTTAATGTTGGATGACAAGAACTCAGCACCATCTCTTAATTACATGAGACATACAGAGAGGTGGGTGAAAGAAAGAAGGGAATCTTGTCAAAGTCTGACATGGAATCAAACGGTTAATCACCCAGATTGAACCTGAACATTTAAGAAAATGATTCACTGGATGAGTTAGAAGCATTACTATACTCTGAACAGTTCCATTCCCATCCCCCTTCACCTGGGATTGACTAAAATCAGAAAACTTGTAGCTTATTATGGTCTCTAGGACTAGTTCAGTATAGCATTAAAAACTCACCCTGAAAGGGAACTCTCTTCCATATTCAGCATCTAGTCAGTTTCATTTTTCTTCATTGATTCTTTTCTGGGTCATATGGGGAAAGAATTTTGGGCCATGAATCAGAAGGCCTGACTTTTTTGTTGTACCTGTTCTATGAATTTAATCTGTGACCTTGATTAACTCAATCTGATTCCATTTGACAAGCATTTTTCAGTGTCTACTGTCTGTCAGGAATTATACAGGATGCTGGTAATTGAAAGACAAAAATGAAAATTTTCCTGCCTTTTAAGGACTTATATTTTATTGGAGAAATAAGATTTGTCCATATATAAGTGTTTTCATTGACAGTCCCCATACCTGGAGTTCTCTCCCTCTTCATCTCTGACTCCTGGCTGTCCTAGCTTCCTTTAAGTTTCAGTTAACATTTCAACATTAATTTATAAGCATTTCTTGGTGTTCCTTCATCTTATTGCCTTTCTTCTAAGACCACTCCAAATTTATCCTATATACATGTTGTTTGTATGCCATTGCATGCAATTGCTTGCATGTTGTCTCCCTTGTGAGATCGTAATTTCCTTGAAAATAGAGAATATTTTTTGTTTATTTCTTTTTCTTTGAATCCTCAAAGCTTAGTATAGTGTCAGTTACATGGTGAAAATCTATTGCTTGTTTGTCCTTCATTCTTGAAGAAGACCATGACATCAGGGAAGTGGTGGCTATGACATGCAAGTAAATTGGATTTAAGTGAAAAGGGTCATGTGAAGTCACCAGCCTCACTTTATTCTCTGGATCCCTCTGGATCCAGTGGCAACATATAAATCAGAAGGACTGGAGAAGACCCTACTAAAGATCTGTAAAAGCCTACAAAATGTTAGCTGACTGTCTGAATTGACTGAGACAACATGGTTTAGTGGAAGAAGTGATGAATGTGGACTGATAAACCTGGAGTCACAGAAACTGAATTCAAGCCCTGTCTCTTCCCTTTATTATCTGTATGCCTTAGGCAAACAACTTAACCTAGCTGCTGGTTTCTTTAGCTTTAAAATGAAGAGGCTAGAATAGGAAATCTATAACACAGCTCCTTAAACTATGGGTCACTACCCCATGTGGAGGTAATGAATTGTGAAATTACAATTTATTATCAATAAATGTTTCATTTATATACCTATTTTATATACCTATATACCCAGGGTCATGTTACTATTCCTCAGAGGAAAAGGAGTTATGAGTAGAAAAACATAAGAAGCCCTGACCTATAATATCTCTTACAACTGTAGGTCTATGATACTATTAGGGAGATTCAATGGAAGTTGTTTTGCTTTCTTTGTGGAGAGTGACTTTAACAAGGTAAAAATTTTTGTTGGGGGGTAGCACATAACTTTAGCCCTAAAGGGACAAGGGGTTCGTAAAGGCAAAGGTGAGGAAAGAGCATTCAGAACAAGGGACAAGAATATTTTTGAAGTCTTACAGTCTCACAGAAGGGTTCATTTGACAGTAATGCTACTTTTGATTATGAACTTAGTAGGGCCAATATCAGTGAGTGAATTACGAAAGCTGTTTCACAGGATTAAGACAGTGTTCGAAAAATTGAATGAAGGTCAGCTGTGCCCCAGGCCCAAGTTATGTTTCTCCAGAAATCACATGATTTACATAAAATAGAATCATATGGTCCATTTTTGTGAAACCAAGTTAAGGCCACCTTGGCATTAAAATTTCTATATAAAGTAATTTAGTAATCCTAAAGATGTGGTTGGGATTTATTACTTAAAATGTGAGATCATTTGTCCTGACTAATCAGGATAGAGGTCCAGTCTATGGGGGAGTATTAACCGAAGACTTATATAAAGTCTTCTGCTTAAAATGTTTGTGGCAGCCCTTTGTGTAGTGGCAAGAAACTAGAAACTGAGCAGATGCCCATCAATTAGGGAACGGCTGAATAAGCTATGGTATATGAATGTTATGGAATATTGTTGCATAAGCAATGACCAGCAGGATGATTTCAAAGAGACCTGGAGAGACTTACATGAACTGATGCTAAGTGAAATGAGCAGAACCATGAGATCATTGTACACCAAAACAAGAGTATGTGATAATCAATTCTGATGAATGTGTCACAATTCAGACCAATCCCAAAGATTATGTGATGAAGAGAACCATCTACACCCAGAGAGAGGACTGTGGGAACTAAATGTGGATCACAACATAGTATTCTCACTTGTTTTATTGTTGTTTCCTTGCATTTTATTTTCCTTCTCATTTTTTCTTTTTGATTCGATTTTTCTTGTGCAGCAAGATAATTGTATAAATATGTATGCATATATTAGACAAAATATTTTTTACCGTGTTTACCATATACTAGGTTACTTGCTAACTAGGGAAGAGAATGGGGAGATGGGGAGGAGAATTGGAAAACAAGGTTTTCAGGGTTAATGTTGAAAAATTATCCATACATATCTTTTGAAAATTAAAAAACTTTAATAAAATAAAATAAAATCTTCTGGTTACTTTCTGTAGTTTACCTCTTCTCACTGCCAGACCACCCTGATGGTGGTGAGACTCTCACTCTCAAGATACTTGTCAAAAATAAAATTCCTTTGTTTCCTACTTGAGATACTTCTGATTTATTTAATTTGGTGATCTTCTGCTCCACACAAATTTGAAGTGAGATAAATTTTAAGGCTAATCTACACACACACACACACACACACACACACACACACACACACACACACATCCCAGATGAAAGTAACATTAAGGGAATTATGGTTCTCAAGATTTTGAGAGAAAATGTTTGTATTTATTCTGCCTGTATCTTTGAAGTTAATTTGTTGTTGTCATGTCTGATTCTTTGTGACCACATGGACCATAGCATGCCAATATTGTTCATGGGAGTTTCTTGACAGATACTGAAGTGGTTTACCATTTCCTTCTCCAGTGGATTATGGCAGAAGTTAAGTGACATGCCCAGACTCCTACAGCTGTTAAGTGTCTGGGGCCAGATTTGAACTTGTCTTCCTAACTCCAGACCCAGAACTCTATCCACTGAGCCACTGTAAAAGTTAATTGATGTTAAGTGATTAATAGAAGTGATGTACTAGTCAGTGTCCCTCAAAAATTGACTGGGAACTTAGTAAAGAATCCAACTCATAGCAGCAGAGAAGAAATAACTTCCCACACTTTTCAGAGTACCTAAGGAGATGTAGCAAATCTATCCTGGAGAAAGTAGGGTCAGAGCTATCCATATTATACCACCAGTGTTCTCACTTTTATTTGGATAAAATCCAATCCTCAGAAGAACTCTAAAGGCCCTTTATCTAGCACTCTGGAACTCACTTTCCTCACCAGTAAAATGTTTGGCTTAGGTGATCTCTAAGGACCCTACTAAGTCTAAATCTATGATTCCATAATCCTATGTCTTATATGCATTCTACTTAGCATCCACCACATATGGAAGAATCTCTACAGACAGTGATTGAATGAATGAATGAATTAAAGCATCTGTAACATTTCTATGAGGTCTCTTTCTTTGCCTCTGTGAGTCTCAGGATCATTTCCCTGGCATATAATTACTTTTGTTTTGAGATGATCTTTGATCTAAAAAACTCTCACCTGAGTGAGTAAAGTAAAGATAAGATGGTTGAGGATGAAATGTAAAGTCATTATTTATTAAGTCCCTACTATGTGCCAAGCACTGTGCCAATATAAAGAAAACTAAGACTCTCTCTACTCTCAAAGGACCTAATGAGACCCATTCCCATCATAATAAAAGGAATACTGTCAAGAAGGATGGGTGGATTATTTCTTGGGTTCTTCTATACCAAGAAGTCTTTAATCCTTAAAGGATCCATGAACTTATATCAGAAAATTATACCTTTATTTTCACTAATTTCTAATTGAAATTTGGTATCTCTTTCAATTATTTTAAGAAAGTATTATGGTGGAAGGGAGTACAGAGGATTCACTGGACTGCCAAGGGCATCCATGAAACAAAAATGGTTCAGAGCCCCTGGTTTAAACAAATGTTTTTTTCCCTTTAGTTCTCCTAAAGAGGCAACTATAGCAGCTCATCCCATCAGGAAGAAATTTACTTTTGCTTTCAGAATTCCCCAACCCAACCTCTGCTCATAGGCTCTCCAGGGAGGACTGAGTCCAATGAGTTAACAGCCTCATATGGCAAAAAGAATCTGATAGATGGGCTTTGTAATCAGGTGCCAATGCCCTTCAACATAGATGCTCCTCATGCCCTGTCCTAAAGGAAACAGCAGTAACCTCCAGATAAGCTATTGCCTGTTCTTCATCCAAACGAGCTTACATTTCCCCCCTCCCAAACACCTGGCATCTCGTTAATTTACCTGTGACATGTTGCTACACTTAATTGCCTTTGACAATTAGTAACATTTCAACACCTCTTTTAATGGACCAATTAAGGGAACGCTTGTCTCAGGTGCAGGAAAATAGATGGGCTAAATTTGGAAAGGGAGGGCACAGAGAACTGGAGGAAAGGAAATGGGAGGAAAGGCTTGAGATAGGTGGAAGAGGTTAAAGGAAGTCCCTAAGTAAGTTTCACTTCTCTCCCTGGGAAATTTCCATTTCGTGTCTTGCTTGCAAGGGCTATGTTATACAACTCTTTACCATGTTTATTGGTTTGCTACTTGGTTTCCCAGAATGAACATTTTTTTTCAATAGATAAGCTCCCATTGCCTGAGTTGCTGGGTAATATTAATTATGGGATAGAATGGCAGATAGAATAAGCAGTTGGTGTTGCATTCTTCTCACAGCCATATTTCTGCATCGATTGCTTGGGATGCCAGATTACCCCAGTGCATATCCTCTGCATAATCAATACAAGGGGTCCCTCAGAAAAGGAGCTGAGCAGGCCATTACTATTTTGTCTAAGCATACCTTCTAACTCTTTCATTTAACACTAACAAGAGCCTGGGCAAATTTTTGGTGGCTATGGGCTATTTGATTTCTTCCTTGTGAACCCTCCTCCTGACCCAAATTATATTCTGAACAGAGAACGGGGGTACTATTTTATAATGTATTTTCAAGCAACCCTAGGAACATTTTGGCTCAAAACACTTCCAATAATGTCTGTATGATCAAGCCTGTGAAGTATGTGGGCTTCAGGACTCATTGTAGTCAGGTATGTGAAATTACTTTTAGCCATATTGGTCTGCTACAGCGAATTGAACTGTTTCATTTTAGACAAGATCATTCGCTGGAGCACAGTTTGTGATCATTAGTGTAGGAGAGATCTTGAAAGCATTTTTGTTAGGAAAAGTTGTGGAAATGGACAAATCAGCTGCTCAACTGTCATGGAATTTGATTAGCTGTTGACAAAGCTTGACATATATCGGATTGGCCTTTTTATATCAGATATTATGTTAAGCACTTTGGGTTGTGAACATCATCATGCAGGGGACCAGGCCAAATGTTCTTTTTACCCATAGGAAAAACCAACCCTGTGAGAGGACACAAAGAAAGAAACCATCTGTCTTTCCTGCACCCTCTCCATCAGCCTTTGATTAACTGAGCTCTTTTTGTGTGCCTCATTTATCCCTGAGTAGCTGGGTGTTTGTAGCCAGAGACAAGTAGCAATGTCCCCCAAGGGAGAAATACGATCAGATGTACAATGATGAGAATATGTCCTACCTGATCCCTTAGGTTGCTAGGACTGAAATTTTCTGAAACCCACAAGTAATTTGTCAGGACCCTTCCTTCCAAAAACACATCATCATCTCCCTTTTTTAATTTTCCTACAAACTTGAGCCCAAATGGAAATGATGTAGAAAAAGAATTATTTCAAGCCTCTTCTGATTACTCATTAGGAAACTTCCACTTGCTTAAGAAGCTCAGAAAGAGAAAATATGGTGACAATGCTACACTTGGGCTAGGAAAAAGTCATTCTTTTTCACTTCAGGATAGTGGGTTATTTCTTTAATCCAAACCACTGACACTGTGCTAAGCCTACCTAGAGCAGGACTGGTAAAGCACTATGCTAATTATATTACTTTTGCTGGGTATTAGCAAGGACCTGCTTTCAGGTCCTAAATAGAACCTACTACATAACGGCAGAATTGACAAATGGGGCATATCCTTGAAGCCACTGTGTGAAGATAATGGGTTACATAAATCAAAAGTTCAGTAATTTACCTCTCAGATATGGGCAGTGAATAGGGATTTTGAGTTAAGGAAGGGGGATATATTTTATAAAACTCCCACTGCCTTAGATACTGCTCTGGAGCTAATCTTAGGAAAGGCAGAGATACAATGCAAAGAGCTTTTGACTTAGAACCAGTAGTCCCAGATTCTAAACCCTATCCTGACACCAGCTAAAAGACATTGGGCCAATAGCATCTCATATTTATATGTTTTGTTTTTTAAGCATTTGAGTATAAACTTTATTATCTCCATTTTACTAACCTAAAAATTGGAGTTCAAAGGGATTGATTATGTGACATGTTCACAGCCACTCTTCTAAGAAAGAGAGCAAATAAGATTCAAACCTGAACTTTCTGGGTTTCAATTCTATTATACCATCCTTTCTCTCAAATCATTTCATTTCTCTGGGTCTCATTTTTCAACTCTGCAAATCAAGGTGCAGCATGATGGATTTCTGAGATCCTTTTCAACTTTAGTGGTATATGTACCTGTGATTTCTAAGAATCCTTAGATAACTGGTCATAAATTATTATCTATAGAGAAGGAAGTAAAGGCACTGAGTAATAGGACCATGTCACAAATAGCTTCCAGTTTCCAGCCATCCTGTGCATCAATGCCCTGCCCCAAGAAAAAAATCAATCCTTTCTTCTCCCACTTATCTACCACCATTTAAATTGAAAGTTGATATAATTCTTTGCTCTTTTAGTTCTACTTCCTCAAGTTGGTCATTTTGTCTCCATGCATATTTGAGTGGCACTTACTTCCTTCTGGTTATGGCTTAATCATAGACATAATTTATATTCTAAATTTGTTTTATTAGTGTGAACATCTTAAACCTGAGAACCCAGTAAGATAAAATGACTTCTAATTTTGTGTTTAGTCCATCTGAGGAAGAATGGAATAAAGAAAGAGGAGTTATTTGCTGAGTTGAGGACCCAGAGGAGTTTGAGAAAATCATAAGGTAGTGCCAGTAAGTGGAAAAATACCTTTACTCATTGCTAGGGCACCATGAAGGAAATGAGGAAAGATCTGAGGATCTCTTTTCACTTATTCCCTCTTCCCGTCCCCAAGTCTATGTGCCCAAGGAATGGGCTAGGAGTTTTAGTCGTTAGTATTTTTGTTTAGTCTTTTCACTTCTAGATTCAGGTAATGAGCATCTTGGAAATCAGGATTTCAACCCTGCTCAACAAGGAAGCACTAAGAAGCCAGTGTTCCAGGACACAAATTCAGAGCACCTTCTCCTCATACATTGGACTTAAAGATTGGTGTTACTAATAATATGTGGAAACTGAACTAAATTTGTGAATATAATTCCCTTTCCCTTCTCTCTCCAGAAATCAAGATGGTATTTGGAGGATTATCTTCTAGAGTAAATGTTTGTACATTGGTTCTGGTTATACTTTTTCAAGTACATATACCTTCTATAATTAAAAAAAAAATCAAAAGATGAGGAAAAGAACAAGAAATCTGGGCATAGGATCATATACTAAGACATGGAAGGAATCTTAGAGATATTGAGTTCAAAGTTAAGAGTTTTGAGTTAGAGATATTAATGTCAACCTAACTGGGAGAAGTAAGTGATACATGTAAGGTCACATAGATAATAGTATAGAGTAGGACCAATATTTGAAGCCAGGTTCTATGACCCTAAGTCCATTGGGCTTCCCCCCACACACATTCTATGGGCCACAGGATCCCTTATAGAATGATGACTGAATAAGGAGTGGGACAGAGAAGAGGAATAAAAGCAGATTGATTATCCATACTACATCCATGTTTAACTGAGGGTCAAAACTTTAGGTCAAATTCAATAAAAGAAGGAAGGGTAGAATAAGGAAGATATGAAAATTCACCCTTCTAACTTAAGGCTCCAGATAAGGAGATCTTTTCTTCTTTTCCTTTCTATGAAAAGAAATTCACAAAGCATAGAAGCAAACTGCCCCAGCTCCTTAGAAATGAACAAGTAAACAAACAATCGGGAGCTGGGAAGTAAAAGATGGTTTATGAATAAAACAATGTTTTATTAAGTCGCTATTAAATTTCAATTGAAGAGTACTTGGGATACATAGATGCAGACATATTCCTGAAACTAATTGGTTTTCCACATCTGCCTTCCTTCCTAATTGGACTAATTACTGCACTGTAGGATCATGTTCACTGCACTACAGAAAGCAGGAAACCCTGATTTACAGTGAGAGGAGCAGCAATTAGAGGGAATTAATTCATAAAGCAACATCTAAATAAATCATATAATGAGAAGACAGCAATGTAATTATTGTGACTGGTGGGTCCCTTGTGGGGGAACATCAGACTTAAACCTCACACCAAGCTGCTCAGCTCTCCCTGGATCAGAACAGAAGCTCCTTTTTTTTTTTTTTCTTCCAAGCATGCATTACCTATTCTTGAAGGCCTAATTGAAGTGCCCTGTTGAAAACAATATGGTCCAACACTACTTCTCTCCTGTGACAAAGAAAAAAAATTAAATTCTTGACACTTTAATATTTGTCCTTTGTCAAGATTAAATATGAGCTCAGCGTGATGGGACTAATGTGTTCTGGCCACAGTTTCAGAACCTGAGCCTTTACAGACTTTAGAATCATTATGAATCTTTCCTGGGCCTCCATTTGGCATATTTGGGGTTGTAGCTAAAAGGGCTTATTAGTAAGAATAGCATGTTTAACTCCAGGATTTCAATAATTCATTTCCCCTTGCCACAAGGTAACGGGCTGTGGTCTTGCTTTACTGGCAGAGATCAGATGGCCTGGGGCTCTTCTCCTGCACTCCCCTTTATCAGTTGAGCTCCCCCTTTATCTCCTGGTTATTAGTGTTACCCCTGGTGGGTTCCCTTATCCCACCAATCCTATATCTTTGATGTTCTCCTTACACCCTCCTCTGTTATCCAGCTTATGCTCCAGTGGGGGCTCCTTGTAAACACACACTAGCAGAGTCGGTACAAAGAGGTTGATGCTTGAAAAATGTAGTTTCCTAATGAGGAATTAAAAGAGGCCATTTTCCATTACTGATTGATTTTCCCAATTGCTTTGTGATTTGATCATGACCTTTAAGGATCATGGGTAGGACAGTAGGACAGTAGGGCAGATCATTTGCCCTAATGACCAACAAAAGACATACTCTCTGTCCAGAAGTTTCCCTGTTTTCCAGCCATGCCCTTCATCTATTTACTTCAGCCTCTCCACTGTTTGTCATTTTTAATGTCCATCATGTAAGTTCTTTCTATGTGCCATGGGTATCTTTTTTTTTTTCTTCATCTGCTCTTTGAATGTCAAGAAATGGACTTAAGAAAATACTTATATAATATACAAAGTAACTTCAGAAGGGTGTGCTTCCAAGGACCCATTAGGAGGGAATTAGAGTATTATACTTCTCTCTGGGTTGTATCTATACCGGCCATTTGGAAGAGAGAATTGAAATCCCATCATCTCAGAACTGGAAGGACTTCAGAGGTCATTTTGTCCCATCTATGCCTAGGAATAATTCCCTGTACAACATACTCAACAAGTAGTCATACAGCCTTTGCTCTTCCAATGAAGTGGAACTAACTACCTCCCAAGATAGCCCATTCTCCTTTGACATAGTTCTTATTATTAGTAAGTTCTTCCTTATAGCAAGCCCAAGTTTACTACCTCTTAGCAATTCCAGCACATTGCCCCTTGTTCTCTCTACTTTGGGGAGGAGTGATTTAAAAACTTCTTAAAGCAGCTGCTTTGCTTCCCAAGTTATGGTGGTCTGATTTTTCATATTGAGTGATACAGGATCCAATCAAGTCAGTTCATTTCAGCAAATACATATTAAATGAGTGAATGAAAAAGCATTTATTAAGCACTTACATTGTGTTATGTATTGGAGTTGCAAATATGAAAGTATGACAGTTCTTGCCTTCAAGGTTACATTCTAATAAGAGAAGACAACACATATTGGGGATTCAATGGTCTATTGGATGGCAAGATCCAGAGGATACAGTACCAAGGTAGTAAATGAAAACTATATCTTTGGCAATGTGTGAGGCATTTGGTATACAAAAACAAAATGAAACACTTTTCATTCTCATGGATCTTACATTATATAGAAAAGGGATAGCAAACAATATGTATGCAGAAAAATAAATAAATACAAAGTATTTTAGGGGCAAATAGGTGGTGATGGGGAGAGTGGTGGGCCTGGAGTCAGAAAGACTCATCATTCTGAATTCAAATTTGACTTCAGACACTTACCATCTGTGTGACCTTATGCAATTCATATAATCCTGTTTGCTTCAGTTTCCTCGTCTATATTTCCAGAGAAGAAAATGGCAAATCACTCCAATATCTTTGCCCAGAAAATTACAAATGGAGTCTTGACTGAATGACTGAACAATAACAATAAATTTAGGAAGAGAGCAATAATGATAAGTAGAAATGAAGCAAAGTCTCTTCTAGGAGTAAGTTTAAGTTGACACCTAACAAAAAACAAGAATTAGAAGAGGTAACAATGAGGTGAGGAAAGCAAATATGTTAGACTTGGGAAACAACCTGGACAAAGGCATAGAGATAGTAATTGGAAAATTGCAAGGAGACACAAGGGTCCTCTAGGCCAATCTATTCATTATAAATGTATCTGGATCTTCAGGTTCTTAGTATAATAAAGACAATCAATTTGTCAAAGTTCCTTGGTGTGGGAATGAAGGACAGGCCCACAGCCCTCTGCTGCCTGTTTTCCCTTAAATGTCACATAGTCATATCATATTAGATCTGTCAAATCACATACACATGATGGAGAAAAATTAACATAATATGATGTTCCAGGGCATGTCTGTCTCCTGATACACCACAAACCCCTCCCATCAGAAAATTAAGCTTTGCATCCAGACAATTACCTGCTTTCAACAGATGCTTCTTCCATTATAAGATGGAATGACATAACCTCAGTTCAGATAGGCAGAATCAGATCCATCTTGATTGGTGGTGCTTCTGTTACTGTGAAGAAATGAAGTTAAAAGTGAGCAGGAAACAGAGTTGCTTACTTGTACTTAATGTGTGGGATTTAAGATAGAAAGAAATTGAGAACTAATCACAGAAAAAGACAGAGAGACAGAAATTTGTTTAAAATGATTATTTTTTCTCACTAAAAGGGAAACTCTTTTTTTTTTTTGTTTTATATTATAGATGTTTCTCCTTCTTTCCTCTTTCCTCACATACCCCATTACATAGAAATGGGAAACTTAAAGATAAAAGGATGACCTTGAAGGTCATCCTTTCTCTATATTTTATAGGTGACAGAACTGAGGCCCAGGAAGACAAAGTAATTTACTCATAGCTAGACAGAACTAGTAAATAGCAAATCTAGAATTTTCTTTTTATTCCAAACAATAACAATAATAATTATAACATAGCAATCTCACATTTATGCATCTCTTTAAGGCTGACATACCACCTGCTGCATAACAATTCCATGAGGCAGGCAATACAGATGTTTTTAATTACCATTTTAGAGAAGAAACTGGTTCTAGTGCTCTTTCCATTGAATCATGAGTACCATAGGTCAGTATAGTTCTCTAAGGAACAGCCTGGTGTTGAGAGAAAGGCATTGGTGTGATTAGAGTAATAGGCAAATGGCTTAATCTCATTTTTTCACCTATAAAAGAGGGTAATATAATTTTATTATATTATTATAAATTATATTTTTACCCCCTACATCAGAGGACAAGGTTGATGTGTATGTGTGTGTGTGAGAGAGAGAGAGACAGAGACAGAGACAGAGACAGAGAGCACATTTACTAAGAGTTATCAAATGTGCTAAGCAGCCCTGTGCAAAGGCCTGAAGATTCAAATATTAGTAAGCAAGACAATACCTGACATCATGGTGCTTACGTTCTAATGATGAAGACCACATAAAGCTGAAAAAAGGGGAGATAAGTGTAGTTTGGACATTGGAACATAGTTGGGAATTGAGAGATTGAAATAGAGATTTTATATGATTTCCAGAACCATAAAAGTCTAAATACTTCACACTTATGACCATTGTCTCACCTGAAAATTCCAAAGCACTTTCAAGAAGGCAACAACTTCATCCCTAAATATCTCCCCTACTTTCAATGCAGGGGATCTGGGTCAGTAAAAGTTGGGAGGAAAGAAAGAGAATGAAATTCATGACTAGGCCTTCTATGGAACAAATAAGTAAATAAGTAAAAATTTAAAGCTGAAAACTTCCGGGGAATCAAATAGATTCTACAGAGGTACCTACAAATTATATGCAAACACCATGCAAATGTAATGAAGATCTCATGCAAATGCACCAGTGGCCTCTACAAATATTTAATTGGCCTGGAATGTAGACCTGGGGACAATGTTAAAGGAGGCCACAACTCTGGAGAGCTGGCAATGACCCAACAGACTTACCCAGCACTGTAGCCTGCAGCTGAGTCTCAATCAACACTATTGAGAGAATGAGTTGACTCTGGCAGTTCACTCAACCAGCCAATTCAGTGGGAAAATGTCAAGCAAATTGTTTGGCCTGCAATTAAGACAGAACTGAGAGAGCCACCTGTCATTTACTACTGGGTCTTTCAACCATCCAAACCAATAGAAAGTCTTGCCCAAGATAATAAGAGGCAGAGCCTAAGAGATGGAGCAGGGAAATAGAGACAGGATTCAAATCCCCTTCCTTGGGTTCCAAATCCAGTGCTCTGTCCATGGTACCACACTAATTCTTATCATCACAATCATATGAGAGAAGTGGTGCAAGTACCTCATTTTCAAGGTGAGGAAGCTGAAGCTCAGGAAGATGAAGTGATTTGATGATGATTATGACTACATAAATAATAAATTTTGCAATTTAAGGTCATGTTCTAACTCTAAACCTAGTACTCTTTCTATTTACCAACTTCATCCCACCTTCTAAACACACACACACACACACACACACACACACACACACACACACACATATATATATACACAAAACATACATACGCATCTTGAAATACTGTTCTGCCCTTGCCAGAGGTGGTAAGAGTTCATTTAGAACTCTGATCTGAAACCCAGCACTTATTCTCTAGTCCTAGCTCTACCACTAGATAACTACGTAATCTTGGACTAGTTGTCTCTCTTAAATTTCAAGTTACTACCACTATTACAATAATAGCTAGCATTTATATATCTTTTTAAGATTTGCAAAGTGCGTTACCTATATTATCTCATTTGATCCTAGCAACATCTCTGGGAGCTGGGTGCCATTATTATCTCTATTTTGTAGATGAGCAAACTGAGGCAGAGGATCACAAAGTAAGTATCTTAAGTGTCTCTGTGACTCCCCACCCAGCACTCTATCCACTGAACTATCTAGCCTCCTCTTTGATATGAAAGAGTTGGACTAGAATTATAATGTTTCTTTTCCAGTTCTAAAATGCACTGTTAAATCCTTGAAATCACATCTTATATTGGTAACCATAAAAAGCTTCCCAGGAAGAGGAGTCCACAGGTTTCCGAGCTTTTAATGACTGTAATAGAATGAAAGATTAAGGGGAGGGGCAACAGAATGTTCCCTTCAGGGTGGGGTGTAATTGGAGAGAGGAAAGTGCATCTCCTGAGAATATTACTGGTTCCAGTGGTTTGAGGGATCAAAGGCAGTCAGTCCTTTCTGACAACTCTCCGATGCTCCTTTGCATTTAAAAGCTTTCCTATTTACTTACAAATTATAGTGGTTCGGATGCAAATGAACCACTTGAGGACAGTTTCCTTTCCCCCAGATTAGTGGTAAACAGGGAAGAAATTGACCGGGAAAGCCATCTACAGAGCCTGACCTGAGACCTATTAAAATACTGCTCCAGTTTAATTATTCCGATTTGAGAAGTATTAGGCAATTAGACACTTACCAAGTGACAGGGAGGGGGGCTGTCAAGGATTTTTCTTTCAATTATGAGCAAACTGATTTAGACGGTTGGATGATTTAGACGCTGTAGAAAATCCTGACCAGTACTTTCTGAAGGAATAAACACCTGGTTTGTGTGTCAGGAGAGGAACTTTGCAGTTCTGCCTGCCAGTGATGTATTGTGTGTCTCTAAAGGGATTATTTTTATCTCTGGGTCTCAGTTTATTTCCTTGTTAAAAACAAACAAAATCTAGCACTATTCTTATGACCCCTACTATCTGTTGTCCTATCTCTTTTCCTTCTGCCTTCCCTCCATCCCCAACATATGACTTACTTGTGTAGACTAAAATGAATAGGCTCACAGAAGCACAGAATTCAAACCAAAAAGGACCTCAGAATCATCAAGTTCATTTCCCATTTTTAAAAACTAAATAAGCTCAAAGCACTTTGGTGAGTTCCCCAACATCATACAAAAAGTAAGTATCAGAAGACTACAGGTCTTTCTTCTGTAATTTAAAAATAATAATAATAATAAAAAAGTAACATATATAGAAGTTAATACTGATGAGAAAACCCCAAAACTCTTAAAACCTCCTTGGACTCAGCCTCAGGGAGGGCACTCCACCCTAAACACAAACAGTTTTCATTTTTGTTATCTGGCTCAGTCCGGAAACCCATTGATTTCTATTCAAATTCTAACCCATGCTGAAACCCAGCCTGAAGCCAACCTGGGACTCCACCCATGAGCCCCTTCAGCTTATCCAAAGACCCCCTATTATCAAAGAGCCAAACTGAAGTCCTCTCTTTGCAGAGGTCCCAAACATGGCAGCCTTATGCCTGCCATGTCAAAGGATTTCTGCCCACTGGAACCACCCTGGCTCTGGTGTCCTTCTCTCTTTATCTAACACCTTTTAACCTTACTTCCAAACCCCATAATAAACCTCTTTTATCAATATAGGTTTCGGGCCTGTAAATTCCTTTACAAGGAACTGCTTGTGCTGCTACTAAATCTCATTTAACTCCCTATTCTTGTGCTGAATCCAAAGGGGTTGAAGGGGAGCTCCATTTGACTCCCTGTACCCCAAACCTGCCACTAGACCTCAATTAAACTTAATTTCATTTAGGTACCCCTTATCTAGTTTTCATCAATACTATTGAGGAGTAAGATACCCTAACAGCCTTGGGGTTCCCCAGGATGTTTGTTATGGGTTTTGCAAAATAATTCAGTCCCAGTCTTCAAGAGAGGTTTGGAGAAAATGGGTTTATTTTCAATGAGAAGCTCTTACTCTCAGTGTCCCCTTCCAGATTAGGAAGATAGCAAAGATGGGGTTATAGAGTTCTGATTTTATTTACTCTTCTATGGCTTGGGGATTGAGGGGCTAATTTCCAAATCAATAAGGGTGATGAGTGTTTCTGAAGCCAAAGTGATTCCCAAATCAACTGAAGATAGGAGGTTCCTGTAGGAACCAGGTAGAAAGGTGGAAATGCTCTCAAAGGCCTGGAGAGGTTGAGATTCAGGGTTTTTTTCCAACCCAGGTCCATCCTTCCAAAGATCAGGGAGAAACTGAGTCAGTCCTATTACATCAATACTATGTTCAGTTCTGGATGTATGGTGACAGGAATATTATTTTAGAGAAGGGTTGACTTTCCTTTTTGGTGGTTGGCACAGTGTGGTGCAATTAAGTCTTAAACTGGAATTCTTTGACTCAAATCTTTACTCCAATAAGTATAAATTGTAGGTTTCTGAAAAGTAATTTACTTTATATCTCTGAGTGTCAATTTGTAAATTGAAAAGAGTAATACTTAGAAAAGGGCAGCTAGGTGGTACAGTAGGTAAGGCAGCAGTCTAAGAGATAAGAATATCTGAGTTCAAATCAAACCTCAGATATCACCTGCATGATTCTGGGCAATTTATTTAACCCCTGATTGCCTTAGTTCCTCATCCATGCATTAAACATACACCAGAGAAGGAAATGACAAACCACTCCAATATTTTTACCAAGAAAACACCATAGACAAAAGTCCATATGATGAGGGGATCCCTGAAACTCTCTCTAAAATTCCTTGAAGGAGAGATTCTCCTTGAATCCTGGACTCTATAAAAAACTTCATTCTGTTATCTAGATGGGGCTAGTTGAGTCCAGAGCTGGAGAATTCCAACTCTATTGAATTAAAAGATTAGCACAGAGACTCATTCAATTCTATTCAAATTCCAGTTCAAGCTGACCAGCCCCCATCAAGAACAAACCCCAGCTTGTAGTCATAAAATGAGCCAATTTGGGGCTCAGTCCTTGCAGAGGACCTAACATGTCATGCCATGCTATGACAAGGAACCCTCTGCCCACTGAAATGATAATCTCTTTCACAAATTACCCTCTCTTAACTCTCTCATCTATTTCCTTAACAAGATTTTATACCTCTCTGTCAGGATTTCTACTGGAAACTTTACTTCTCTGCTGGGACCTTGCTACTAAGGAATTTGGTCTTTCTTTTCACACATAGCAAACGCTAACTTCTCAATGCCAATAATAAATTTATTTTTATCAGTCGAGCTTTTTGGGTTCATTAATTCCTTTATGAAGGAGTTCTGTGCCACCAGAAAGGGGTTCCCACAACTCCCTATTTTGTGCCAAATCCTAAGGGGATTTAGGGAAGCCAAGCCTCTTCACATGGGGTCATGTAGAGTTGGACATGGCTGAACAACAGCAATAATATGTATTAAACATTCTTAACTGAACTGTTGGGATTGATGGGGGGAACCCTGAAGCTGGCCTCTGACTTTGGGGAGAATGCTTGAGAAATTCTCCTTGAACTCTTGAGAAGCTCTCTCTTGCAAAAGACCCACCTCAGAGAATCAAGATAAGTAGTTTCATTCTGTTACACCCTCTATTGAGTTGAAGATTAGTCCAAGGACACTCATTCAATTGGAAATCTTCTATTCAATTGGAATATTTCAGTCTGATTTCAATTCAAACTTCCCCCAGCCCCCAGCCAAGATAAAATAGGTTTCTGCTCACTCATTTTTTTGCAGAAGCCCAAAGCAGGAACATACCAGGCCAAGGGACCTCTCTTTGGCATAGTTGCCTTTGAGGACCCCACCTGCCCACTGAGAAGACCCCCTTTTCTCAGCATTAAACCCTCTTTGTCTTTCTGCCAGCATTTTCTCTACTAGACCTTTACTTTTGTGTCAGGACCTTGTCACTGAGGAAGTTAGCCTCCTAGCAAAAACTAACTTCTTAGTGCCAATATCTCTCTGCCAAGATTTCTCTACTAGACCTTTACTTTTCTGTAAGGACCTTGTCACTGAGGAAGTTAGCCTCCTAGCAAAAGCTGACTTTTCAGTGCCAATAAATTTCCTTTTACAGTCTAACTTTTTGGGTTCTTAAATTCTTTTATGAAATATCTGCACCAACCAGAAGGGGTTCCCACAACTCTCTGCCCTGGGCCAAACCTCATAAGGATGAAACATTATAATATAATATCTGAAATGTCATCACCCTTTAAATTAATGTCCCTTTCAAGGTATCTACCTGTAAAATAAAAGTCCACTCTCAGTCACTTTCCTTTCTGATATTCTGACCTTTCAAATTGTAAAAAGTCATTATATATCCAATACTCCTTCATTTACTCTAAAGACCACCGAGGAAACTGCATTAGGCAGAGCACACTGGGAACAGTCATAAGGACTGGACACTGAATGATTGAACCCTGATTACACTTGTAAGGTCATTGAATTAATCTGGACACTCCTCAAATCAATGAGGGAAATCATCTGATCAATCTTCCTTACATACACTTTAACCCAAAGTAGTGATCAAAATCAGAGAAAACTAGTTCTAGAAGAAATATGAGAGATCATATGGTTTATCCCCCTTATTTTGCAAATTAATTGAGGTTCAAAGAAGTGAAATGACTATAGCCTAAAGTCACATAGCTTTTTGACATCATAAATAATTTGGAAATTTAGAGGATCTTTTGAATTTGCAGACAGGAAGGAAGGAAGGAAGGAAGGAAGGAAGGAAGGAAGGAAGGAAGGAAGGAAGGAAGGAAGGAAGGAAGGAAGGAAGGAAGGAAGGAAGGAAGGAAGGAGGGAGGGAGGGAAGGGAGGGAGTAGGGAGAGGAAGAATTTATTAAGAGAAGAAAGCACCAAAAGGATACATGCAACACTTCATTACACTGAAACCTTTTATATAATCTCTTTTACACTATAGCACAAAAATGTGAGATGGCATGTCATGCATAAGAAACAGTAAAGCCAGTTTGGAGAGATTACAGTATGCATGGATATATAATGTATTATAAAGAGAAAAAGATATTTTATTGCAGGTTGTGAAAGGCCTTAAAAGTCAGATAGAGAAGTATGTTTCTGATCCTAGAGGTAAAGGGGATCCAGTGGAGTGTAACAAACTGGGTAGTGACATAGTCAGGGGTATATAGATGACACAGTGGGTAGCATGCTGGCTGTAGAGTCTAGAAGACCTAAATTCAATCCTATCCTCAGTGAATGACCAAGCTGTGTGACTTTGAGCAAGTCACTTAACCCTGTTTCTTCATCTATAAAAATGAGCTGGAAAAGGAAATGGCCAACCATTCCAGTATCTCTAGCAAGAAAACTCAAAATGGGGTCATGGACAGCCAGACATGCTTGAAAAATGACTAAACATCAACCACAACAATAATATGGTCACACCTGTTTTTAAGGAAAATGACCTTAGTTGCTGGGTGGAATAAGAATTAAAATATGGAGAATTTTGAGGAGGGAATTAAATTATTATTGTTTGTCCTTAATTCTCAAAGAGGACCATATCATCAGGAATTGGATTTAATTGAGGGAGGGCTGTGCAAGGTCACCTACCTTACTTTCCCCTTCAGAGCCAGAGGCCAGATATAGATCAGGACTACTGACAATAGCCTTGGATGAAGGGAATTCAATTAGGAAGCTATTGTAAGAATACAGATTAGAGATAATGAGGGCTTCAACCAAAGTATTGACCATGTGACTGAAGAGAAGGGTTTAGATATTGTGAAGACAGAGATAACAAATTTTGACAAATGCTTGAACAGTTGGGGTGAATAAAATGAGAAGTTTGAGGATAAAACCTGGGTTATAAAAAGTATGGTGGCAGCCTCAATAAAAACAGGAAAGTTTGGAAAAGGAGTGAATTTGAAAGTAAGGATAATGAGTTCAATTTTGGACAGGCAGAGTTTGAAATGCCTGTGTAATCAAATTCAAAATATCCAGTGGTCAATTGGCAATGTAGAATTGAACTTCAAGATTGGAAGTAGGGTTATAAATATATATCTGAGAGTAGCCATCATTAAGAAAGTAATTAAACTTATGTAAATTAGTAAAATGAGAGACACAAAGACAGAAAGACCTGACATGTAGAGAAGAAAGAATTCACCTCTTTTCCACAGCACCATAGAATCCTCTAGTGAGAGTACAAAAACAAGTCATCTAATCCAATCCCCTTGTTTCACAGATGAAGAAATGAAAGTTTAGAGAAATCACATGACTTGACAATGTCATATATGTTGTCCATGGCAGAACATGGATTTAAACCCATGGCAACAAAGTGTAGAGAACTCAACTTTTCAGTTAAGATCTGTGGCAGGCAGTTATGCCTGAGGCTGGATTTGAACTTGGGAAATCTTGATTCCTGCCCCAGCACTCTATTCACTGCAAGCCATCTAGCTGCCAAGAGTACAATGTTAGGATCTGGGGAAGATGCACAGTTGAGATAAGACATGATCCCTACTCTTCTGGAGAAAAGAATCTAGTAGGAAGATAGGAGAGAGAGCTAGTCTCTGTACTTTCTTTTTTGTTTGTTTGTTTGTTTGTTTTTTTTTCATGGACCAATCTCCCTAAGGAAAATTGATGCACTTTATTTTTTTTTTAATTTTTTATTATATATATATATTTTATAATATTATCCCTTGTATTCATTTTTCCAAATTACCCCCCCTCCCTCTATTCCCTCCCCCTGACGACAGGCAATCCCATACATTTTACATGTGTTACAATATAGTCTAGGTACAATACATGTGTGTGAATATCATTTTCTTGTTGCACAATAAACATTAGAATCCGAAGGTAC
This sequence comes from Sminthopsis crassicaudata, assembly GCF_048593235.1. Lineage (NCBI taxonomy): Eukaryota > Metazoa > Chordata > Mammalia > Dasyuromorphia > Dasyuridae > Sminthopsis > Sminthopsis crassicaudata. The sequence continues at coordinate 225,660,258 of NC_133621.1, forward strand.
ATGCAACCTGGGCAGACAGATATTAGTGCTAACAATTTACATTCACTTCCCAGTGTTTCTTCTCTGGGTGTAGCTACTTCTGTCCATCATTGATCAACTGGAAGTGAGTTGGATCTTCTTTATGTTGAAGATTTCCACTTCCATCAGAATACATCCTCATACAGTATTGTTGTTGAAGTGTACAGTGATCTTCTGGTTCTGCTCATTTCACTCAGCATCAGTTGATTTAAGTCTCTCCAGGCCTCTCTGTATTCCTCCTGCTGGTCATTTCTTACAGTAGTCTCTGTACTTTCACATGAGTAGGTCCTCATGCCTGGAATGCAGTCTATGTTGATCACTACCTTTCAGAGATCACCTTCAGAGATCTTCCTCCAGAAATCACCTCATATGATTCTTCACCTCTGAAGTCTCCTTTTATCTTCTCAGTTGTAATTGATTGTCATCAATTTAACTTACAACAAACTTATTTATATACATATTGTACCTACCAGAAAAATGTAAGTCCCTGAGGACACTAAAATTTTTTCGTCTTTGTATACCCAATATTTAGCATATCACCTTGCAGAATGTAGACACTTAGTAAATATTTGCTTTATTCATTCATTCAATAACCTTTATTAAGTTATTTATTATTGTGGAGTTAATTAGTATTACTATGGAAGTTATCCTGTGCCAAGTAGGAGAAAGAAAACATCAGGATAAAATCTCAAATCTTCTGTTTTCCATTTAATTCACTTTATAACTAATCTTGTCCCCTCCTACCTTTCTAGTATTTTTTTATTTGACTCTCTTCCATACATTCTATGATGAAGCTGAAGTAATCTGTTCACTTTCCCTCATAAAAGATACATCATCTCCCAACTCCACATCTTTTTCATTACCTTTCAAACCCCCATGCCTAAAATGTTCTTTTCCCTCACCTCCACTTTCTGACTTTCCTGGTTTCCTTCATGAATAAGCTCAAATTCTACCTTCTGTATAAATATTTGTCTGAATCTTTCTATCATTACCACAGTACCTCCCTATCCTATTCTCTACTGCCTTCCCTCTCAGATTAGTTAATATACCACTTACACTTTACATATTTTATACATGTTTAGTTATTTACAGTTGTCTTCCCTGTTCTTCTTGTGTTCTTCACAAGCTTCTTGAAGATAGATTTTTATTTCTTTGTATACCCAGCCCTTACCTTAGTGCCTGGGAGATAATAAGGGTTTTACAATTATTGTTGACTGATTGACCTGAGAGGTAAGGACACATCAAGGACTTCATGGAAGAAATGACATTTATGATAAGTTTTAAAGGACTGATAAGATATCAGTATATAAAAAAGCAGAAATAGGACTCTCTAAGCAGGGTGAACAGTATGAACAAAAGCACAGAGTTGGGAGACTGTAATATATTGTAAGGGGACAGAGAATGATCCAATTTGAGATGAGTTTATGTTCAGGAAGAATGCATTTTATCTGCTGATTCTGGAGTAGCAAAAACACTAGACATAAGTTCTCTAAGGAAAATAGTGGAAAATGTTGCCAATCATTACTATCTATCTGGACAGAATAAAATAAAAACGTCCTTTTTTTTTTTCTCTTAAAGAAGATAAAGATTTACTACAGTTCCCTTTTTGCCATCCCAGTAGAGAATGTAATTCTTACCAAATTTTTCCAAACACACCAGAAGCATAACAGACCTCTTCAGAAATCTTTCTTGAAGACAGGGGAATAATTGAGATGACCTTTGGAGGGTCTTTCTAGCCTTGAGAATTATAGAGTAATGGAGCTGGAGATGGTCTTGAGAGACAAGCTGATCCTTTTCCTCTCCTCCCCTTCCTGTATACCAATCACTTAGATTCCTGAGTACTCTGCTAATTATGGAGACAGCTTCTTCAACAACACTTGGATTCATTTCCAAAGGCACGTCCTATGAGTACAAAGAGAAAGTGGCCCTAAGCATCATAGCTACCAGTTACTTCCATTTCTCCAGCCACTTTTGAGTGAGCATAGCATCCTGGTTAGCATGATGAACCTAAACTCAAAAATGTCCAAGTTCAAATCCCATCTCTTATATTTATTTACTAAATTACTCAATCTCTCTGAACCTATTTCTTCATCAATAAAATGCATATAATTTTTGTAGTACCCATTTCATAGGGTTGTTGTAATATTTCAAAGGAGATAATTCATAAAAACTGCTTTACAAATTTCAAAACAAGTTATATTAATTAAGCTATTATTCTCACTAATGATTGTATGAAAGAATGAAAAGTATTCACTATATACTTCCTAATGGAAGAATTCCAGAATACAAAGTCTAGAGATTGAAGGGTCAAAAATCTCCCAGCATGATCTAACTGGTGAGAAACTGCTGGGGAGAAGGAATGGAAATAAATAAAGCACCTGGTCCTCTCCTTGCAAGAGCAGTAATTGAACCTTTATACCAACTCAAATCTCAGGCAAATGCTCTCATTACCATATTTTATGGATGAAGAAACCTTCTTGGAGCCATATGTGAGAGAGTTGGGTGTCAGGTAGAAAACAAAGGTGGATGAACAGCCCTGTAAAGAGCTCAGCAAGCCTCATGCCAGAAGTTAGTCCTCCCTGAACACCCCATTCATATCATCATCATAATCACTACTATTATAGCATTTTAAGGATTACAAAGAGTTTCACATGAATCTCATCTGATCCTCACTCATTTGAGTTAAATACTATTATTACCCTCATCTTATAGATAAGCTAACAAAGACCGATAAAAGTTTAATGGCTAGTCCATGATCACAGTTAGTAAGAATCCGAGGAAGAGTTTGAACTCAGATCTCTCTGATTTCCAATATAGCCATCCTAAACACTGAGCACTTAATCACCTCAAATGAGTTGCTCTTAGTCTCTCCCCCTCTTTCCCTCTTTTCTCCCTTTTAAGCACCAAATCCCAATAGGTTTCAGAAATGATTTGAGGAAAGGACAATATTTTTTTCTTGTTTTTGGGAGGTCTCTCATTTCCTGTTGGAGTCTTTATTACTGTGGCTGCCAAAGTTAGCTGAGCTCTCTTTGCCCTTCAACCTTGAGGCCTTGTCAGAGAAAAGCCAGTGGTGAGATCATTATTTGCACCAACCTTGGACTGCCAGGCAAGTACTCCTTGAATGCTCAGGATAGGAGGTCCAGGCAGAAGATTTAGCAATGGACCTGGCTTGGGGCCTTGCAATTTATGGCTCAGGGAAAAGAAACCCTATTAATCTGGCACATTTTATTCAGCCGTAAATCCCAGTCATATTTAACTCAGCTATAGCCAAGGTTTCCCCCTATCTGCCACCAGCAGACCTGTAATATAAAGCTTGCCGATTCAAGGGGAAATTAAGATCCTGTTTAGCATTCAAAGTGGGAATCCTTTTCACTTTTAAGTTGCTCTCTGTTTCCTGGCCATAGAAGGATCTCTTAAGACTAAGGCATTCAGACCACAGCAAATAGCCTCTGAGAACCCCAGCCAATCAAGTAAAGCTCACCTTCTGAGACTCTACATTTTTTAAGAAATCCTGAGGAAAGAGGGGGCTTCTTTCCTAGGGGGCTTCTTTATTTTGCATCAAACAAAGGTTAGAATAATAGGATCTTGGGCATAAAAGGGGCCTTCAATATGATTAAATCTGAAGCCCTTATTTTTTAGGTGAAGAAAGTAAGCCTGGCACAGGGTAAGATATTTGACCAAGGTCATTCAACTAATTAATGGTAGAGTCAATACTTAGATCATAGAACAGATGATGGGAAGGACATTAGAGATTATCAAAACCAAACTCTCCAGTTTATGGATGAAGAAATTAAGACTCAGTGAATGTAAATAATTTACACAAGGTCATTCAAGTAATAAAAAATTTGAAAACAGACTCCAAATCCAGATGTCTTCACTGTCATATTTATTACTTCTGACCCTACTCTGTTCTGTCTCTGAAGGGGTCCTTTAAATTTAGGGCTTTGAGTATAATCATATAACGCCTGAGACCTACTTCATGTGGAACTCAAGAAGTATTCCTCAGTCTTGGTGGAGAGCTTATAAGCCCCAGATTCACTATATTCTTTACTAAGAAAACTTAAAATCATTATAAAGGAATGAGCATTTACTTAAGATTCTATTCAATAAGCTTTTATGGAGCACCTATTATGGAATGCAAGGAAAATAAGGAAATCATCCCTTAACATAGAAGTTGCATGTTTTATGCTACTTGTGGGAGAAGATAGAAGATAGAAGATAGCCTGGACAGCTCATACTTTCAGAGTTTTATCCAACCTGGATAATGTCCCCACTTCTGAACTTGTCCTTTATTGCTTCTCCAAAGTGATTGCTGATGTCATCTGCTGGGCATTTTTTTTTCAACTGAGCTTCCTTCTGCAGCTTTTCCACTTACTTAGCTACTAATTCCTTCTACATTTTTCCCACTTTCTTAGAGCGAGGCTTTGGGAGGCTTCTTCCATCAGTTGTATCTGACTCTTTAGGACCTCTTTGAGGATTTTCTTGAAAAGGTAATAGACGATTTGCCATTTTATTATCTAGCTCATTTCACTGATGAGGAAACTGAGGTAAACACGGTTAAGTGTCTTGCCCAAGTATCTAAGGTCTGACTTGAACTCAGGATGCTGAATTTTCCTTGATTTCAGATCTTTCACTCTGTATACTATGGCGCCATCTAGCTGCCTTTCCATTTAGGAGTGTGTAAACTCAGCTTCAGGGCTTTGATCCCTCATTTATTTACCATATTCAAAACAGCACTCTAGAGCATGGAAAACCCTTAGCTTAACCCTAACCCATCTTTTTTGACTCATTCTTCTTCCCCTTTGGCAGGAATTCTTTGGAGTCCACTGGATATTTTCTTTTGAGTAATCACTTTCCTTTTCCATCATATCCTGACAGCTATGAGAATTATTTGAGAGCTGGGCAATACTGGAGCTGGTGACTTTTATTCTGCATTTTTACAGTTTCACATATATTGCTACCTTCCTCCTTCAGTGAAGAATTCATTAAAAATCTTGCTCAAGAATTAGCCTAAACAAAAAAATTGAGTCACTAGGAAATAATCTACTTTTTACATAGTGTAACAGGGGTTTTGGAGCATACTCAGAAAGCCTCCAATGATATCTTTCCATATGAAGAAACTGAGGAACCTTCTTTCAGCAGAGTTGTGATGTGCAGTAGTTGGAAGTGTTTTAGATTGTGGAGCATATGTAATCATTCTACAGTTGGATCCAAAATACTTTCCTTATTAGAAGGAATCAATTTCATTTGAATTCATAGTGAGCATCTTCAAAAGCCTACATTGGTTTTGACCTAGTTTTTTGGCCATTCTTGTTTCAGTTGCACTCTGGTGGTCTGATTCCATTCTCATTTGGTGAGAAATAATGTGTGTAGAGAGACCTTCCCTCTGAAACCATGATGTCCTTTGAAAAGATTTCAGTCCTTAGGCTCTGAATTTCTTTGTGTGTATGTTTATTCTAAGCAAAGGGAATACAATTACTAGTTGTGTCAAAATGTCATGGGAGAAATCTACAAAAAAATCTAAAAGTCAGAGTCCAGGTAAAGTAGCCAACACAGTTCTGAGGTTGTGACTAATAAGAAGTAGCCTTCAGGAATAATCACCTGAACCCAGGTGCGATTCCTGCAAAACAAGAGAAGGGAATTGTAAGGGTCCTTTAAATGGGCGGCCACAGTGCAAAAGGAGATTTGAATGGCCCAGAAGTAATCTCTGTGGATATAGGACTGCCCTATGGGTGGGATCCTGGCCATATTGAGATAGCTTTGTAATGGGTGATAGCTCTCTCACTGGTTGGCTGTGTGTGTGACCTCACAGGCCCTTTATAAGCCCACTGCTTACAGCCAGTCGCTCTCTTTAACCTGGCTCCCTAGCCTGGGGTAGCTGAGCCAAGCTGATGGATAGCCCAGAGAGGTAAGGAGTTTTGTAGTGAACACGTGGGTCTTCAGTCCAGGTGTTCACTAGGGAGCTAACAAGTCAGGGCATTGTCAGGGCATTATGTGAGGAGGTATAATAAAGGCTTTTAAGATTACATGTGGCTATTCTTGAGCGTGCTACTGGTTATTAAACTATAGATTCAAGAAATCATGGCCAGAGACCTTTGAAGGCCTCAAGAGGAGGCGAGCCAGGTAGAATTGACACTGCAAAGGTCAGTGGTCAACGGTACTCTGTTGGGCCTAGGACAGACTAGTAATTATAACTGCCAGGAGGGCATGTTACACCCAAGGAAATGGAAAAAGTTGGGGAAAAGGACTTTTTTTTTTTTTTTTTTTAACAATCATGCATCATTTGGACATAAATTTGGTGGGATAAATATTATGTAGAAATATAGGAATTTAATTCAGAGTATGTCACTGAGATGTTGGGAATAAATATTTGTATATTTGTTCTTACTATATCTTATAAATTAATATTCTTTTGTAAAAGCCAATAAATATTAAGTGGTTAAATGGAAATGGAGTGCCAATCCTAACCAGTGGCTCCTTATAATTGGTAAGGGCTCAAATTGAGAGTAGAGAAAAAAAACAAACCATTATACTTAGGGTTTCCTAAGGACCCAGAGAGGCAGAAAAAAAAAAACCTAACTTCAGGGAAGTAAACCAAGTGGCATTCTTTCACAACTACATAGCAAGGTCTTCCTACTTTTTTTCCCTAATTTGAGAGGTAGGAGTAAATAATCTCTTCTAATACTATAGTTCTCTGATAATATTCTGGTCCATTTCAACCTTGGAATCCTGTGATTATTATATAGAATTAGATAGTTCTGTGCTCTCTTTGATTGCACTTAAATCTCTAGGAATACAAGATAAGGCCTGGATCAGGTTCTTCCCAGTGTCTGAAACTAGTGTCATCTATAGGAGAATGGCCCTTTTTCAGGTACTGTTATTAACAAATCATCTTGGCCACTATCTATGGAAATATGCTCCCTTTATAGCAATGGAAGAAAGTCTTAAGGAAACAAAGGCCCAGAAAAGATAGAACCTCATAGTAGTTGGTTTATTTGGGGAGTACAATTTTTTCTTAAGTGAAGTGACTTGCCCAGGGTCACACAGCTATGAAGTGTTAGGTATCTGAGGTCATATTTGAACTCAGATCCTCCTGACTTCACGGCTGGTGCTCTATGCCCTGTACTACCTAGCTGCCTCAAGTACAATGTATTCTTAATATACTCAGGTACAATCGTAAGACCACTGGAGAATAACCCAGTAGAATCCATGAGAAACCTTTAGGGAGTGATACCTGACAAAAATACACTCCTAGTGGGAAACTGAGCCATATTGAGCAGCATTTTAAAATTATCAGAAGCTGTCATAGGTTCAGTAGCATCAAATATCCATTCTGTGTCTTTATATGTATATCATGGTTATATGTATTTCCTATATATTCCTTAGGTGTGTTACTCTTTCCACTGATGCTATATGTATTTTAGAAATACTCTATCAATAATCTTGTTATTATGTCATTTCATTAATACCTTCATTATAAACAAATTGTATCTTCTGGTTAACTAGTGAAAACATTTTATTTGTGGGAATTCATGACCTATATTTTTTCAGTTGATGCAAATAGAGAATACTTTAAATGAAGCATGGCTTGTCTGGGGAGCCCTGTGTGTAAATGGCAGAACCCAGCTACTTCAGAACAATTTTTCAAATTGGGAGGTTTTTCCTTAGACTGCCCATTCAAATAATTCTACCCCCTCAAACTGACACCTCAGAGAATGGCAGAAATGTTGCAGAAACTTCAGCACAGTGAATCAGCATAACTGTGGTTTATCTGCCATCCTCAATGGCCTTTCTTTTTTCTCTTATCTGCTTGAGCATTTAGTCCAGAGAAGGCAATCAGGGAAGTCTTTTTTATGTGTATTTTCTAGTTAAATTATATTCAAGTTCACATGGGCAACCTGCTCTATTGTTCAAACACAGGAAACATCAAGAGAAAATTGGTCAACAATAATCTGAGAGTCCACAGGCACAGCTATCGCTATGAACTTCATATTGCTTTCTGGGACAATTCTTCTTCCCTCAGTGTGTGGGCATAACAAAGGTCAGGAATCCTTCTGTGAAGAGCAATGATTTAATTTTCAAAGTTAAAAAATCCAATAATGGTAATCCTTTCACCAGAGCTGTGGGGAATTCATGGATGGGGTTAGAAGATGAGCTGGAAATAGTCAACTTGAACTCAGCATGTGACCATGCAAGTCCAAGTGCTTGATCCATAAGGGGAATGATTCTGAGAGTTGTGTAAACATTCATTCACTCTATCAATCTACAATAACTTGTTCTATCTTAACCACCACATTATACAATGGAGATACAAAGATAAAAGTAAAACAGTTCCTGTCCTTATGTAACTTCCATTTTACAGGCAAACCAACAGGCATAAACAGAGATGTATATACCCACAAAGCCCATACCCACTCTTATCATTCATTTTTATCTGCAAAGTTTCATATTCACAAACACATCTTTACATGATCATTTTAAGCTGAAGGGGAGATCTAAATTTGTTCATTCATCCTTCCATTTAACAAGTGTTTTTTGTTCTCTCTATGTTTATTTTTTATTTTCAGTTATCCCTCCAGCCCTTCCCCTACCCATTTAGAAGGCAAGAAATATGATACCCATTATACATATGAAGTTGTGTAAAACATTTTTCCATGTTGTGAGGATGGGGGAAGAAAGCTAAAGTAAAGAAGATATGATGAATTCAAAGTTTATCAGTTCACTCTCTGAAGTTAGAAAGCATTTTTCATCTTGAATTCTTCAGAATTGCTGTATATCATTGTATCAATCAGAGTTGCTAAGTTTTTTATAATTGATTATTGTTGCAGCATTGTTGTTACTGTGTTCGATATTCTCTTGCTACATTGCATCAGTTCATACAATTCTTCCCAGGTTTTCTTGAAACACCCCCCTTGTCATTTCTTATAGCACAATAGTGTTACATCACATATATAAACAACTTGTTCAGTCCAACTGGTGGATATCCCCTCAGTTTCCAATTTTTTGCCACTACAAAAAGAGTTATTATAAATATTTTTGTACATATTAATCCTTTGTGTTTTTTTTTCCTTTGATCTCTTAAGGATACAGATAGTATCCTAGTAGTGATACTGAAGAGTGCTTTCTTAAGCATGTAATGCAGAACACCATGATAGGCTCTATCTAGAAGAGAAGGAAATTCTCTATTTTTTCTATATAAGAGAAGAGAACAGTCTGCAGGCAATTCAGGATATAAAGAGAAACAGAATATGGTTCTTACTTTCATGGGGCTTAAATGATGCATACAATTCAAATACAAACAGTAGACCAATGTTCTCCCCTTTATATGCTTGGAATTTTTTTAGCAAGAAAATCTTATAAATATTTTTTCATTCAATAAATACTTTTTGAGAGCATACTCAATTTTTTGTTGTGCTATTGAATTACATGACATTGCATGCATATTTCATGGCATTGGAAACACTGGCAAAGGACCTCCCAGAGTGGCATACCTGCATCAAAGAAGGTGCTGTGCTCTATGAGCAAATTAGAATTGAAGTAGTGTTAAGGACCATGCCTAAGTGAAGGGACAGGTCAATTCTCCCAGAGCCACCACAGCTGTGAATCATAGGAGTTACAAAGCAGCCTTTACTAATGCAGATATTCCTTGTGAATTGGGACTGAAATAATTGGAGGGAAGAGGGAAGAGGAGAGAGATCAGACAACAACGCAAATGCCTTTAAGTTGAGAGGTCAGAGAACAGAGAACAGCAACTGCCTCTCTGCCTCCTTGTGTCATCATCATCATTTCACATGAAGAGATCCATTCTATAGGTCTGTTAGACCTCCAGTAGCCACTGACAGGTGGCTCCTGTATCAGAACAAAGTAGCTCAAAAGAAACATAAGATGCCCAAACTCAGAGATGTGTCCAATCCAAATGTTCATGTGTACTAATATGCCCTCCTCCCCCCCACACACACACCCCATACTACAGCAATCCATATTCATATAGGTCTGATTAGTCACAGCTGACCATACTGTACTTTAACTTCAACATGGTGATGTCATTTCGGTCCTATTCCAGAACAAAGGACAATAACCACTGAAAATCTACTTTCTACAAGGCACCTAAGCATATTCAGAGAAAAGTTTCAGTTCAAAATATAATCATACTAGAATTATGTAGATAAATACTTAATATATTTTAAAATGTTTTATTAGAAGCAGCATTAAACATGAATGCTAACAAACTGAATTGTTAATTCAAACAATTCAACTTGCTTGGTAACTATTTACATTAAAATTAATTAATTTCAGTGTCTCAAATTTTGTAACTTTTTTTCAATAACTTTCTAATTCCTGAATCAGGTTTTTGGTTTTTTTTTTTTTTTTGGTCCATTTTCATTTGATTTTCTTCATATCATTACCTTTAATATATTTCCCATTTTAAAGGTTCTGTTTTTTCAGTTTGCGTTATTATTTATGTGGCTTTTCAGGTTTCTTTTTATTCCTCATACTTACCAGACTTAAATATATTATTAGCTATTCCCCTACTGACTATTTTGGATGCTTCTAATTTGCTACAGTTACTTATAATACAACTATATAAAAAACAAACAACACACTTTGAACAGATAATTCCTTTTTCAATCTTTGAGAAAACCTTAAGGGCATATTCCCAATAACAGATTAATTGAATCAAAAGGTATGGTTGGCTTTTGGGTTTTTTTATAAATTTAATTGTGTATTGCCAGATTTTTTCCAAAAAAAAGTTTATAGTTCCACTAATAACAAATAAATGTACCTGTTCTTTCAAAACTCTATAAGCACTGGATTTAATTTCCTTTTTGTCAGTATAATTATTATGAGTTAATACCTCAAAATTGTTTTAATTTGTGTCTTCTTGATCATTAGTAAGATTGAACATTATTCAAATGATTATTAACCTTTTCTGTTTCCCCTTTGATAATTATCTATTCATCTCCTACTGTGATGTACTAATAGTTTTAATATTAGTGACTTTTAATGGTTCTCAGTATATTTTATATAACAAGCTTTTAATCTGTCAGATTTACTGAAAATATTTTCCTAAGATGTTATTTTTCTATAATTACACTTTTTGTTGTACAGAATTTTTGAAATGTTAATGTAGTTGAGCACATCTATCTTGTCCTCAATAATTCCTACCTTTTATGAAATTAAAAAAAAATTCCTCTCTACAACTGAGATAAATGTTATATCTCAATTGCTTTTTTATATACTTCATTTATTCATTTAAGTCTCTCTACAAACTGAATATACATAATTTTTTTAAAAATAATGTAATCCAAGCTTCAAAGCTCATTGATATAGGACCCTCTCTTCATTGGTGGATATTGAATAGTCAATATCACATGAAAAGGAAAGAGATACTGATCTTCTGACTTTCATCTTATAGCATTAATTCCATTCTAGACTCTCTTCAGGTACTAGAAGAGAGATAGACTCTGAAAAGAAACCAACATATAGAAAAGGTAGCATTTGGATCATTAGAGAAGAATCTTTATTTCTTTTACTATATGACTCTACTGTGTCTTCTTTCAAGAGTTAACTTTTAAAAAAAAAAGATCATTCCTGGTTAACTCTTAAAATTGCTTCTGATATTGGAAAAAGCATCATGAAAGAAGCTTTTGTAGTTGGATCTAAATATAATTCTACATTAATCCAGATACATTATGAATCTCAAATAATGTGAAATATTTGAATTCAACTAGAGTGACAGGAATACATCTCCATAGTTTTTAGCACAACTGGATTCCAGCATAATTTGACTAAAAATCAGTGAAAAGTAGATTAAGACTAATGCTTTCTGAATACATTCTTAGAGGGGCAGCTAGGTGGCACAGTGGATAGAGCACCAGCCCTTAAGTCAGGAGGACCTGAATTCAAATCTAGACTGAGACACTTAATACTTTCTAGCTGTGTGACCCTAGGCAAGTCACTTAACCTCAATTGACTCAGGGAAAAAATAGAATACATTCTTAGATTGTCAAACAAGTCATTAAGAATATCTAGTTGAAGTAGATCAAGGAACTTTTTAAGATACTACAATATTAGTAACTGAGCAGGATTCACTTCTATTGTTATATGAGGAGTGACATGTTGGGGGATGACAAACCTGCAAAGTTTGGGCAAATTTTCTTCAATGGTTCACTTCAGAGCATCCTTAATGGTGTGTGACATCCTTTCAGCCTGATCATTGGGTTAAGGGTGATATGACAATGACAGCTGTGGTAAGGGTAAGCTCCATGGAGTTATATGTGAATCCACTGTCAAAAACAATAGCATCATACATTTTATGTCTTGAAAATAACTGACATGAAGCTATGATTGTTGCAGCAAAGATACGAGATTGTTTCCAATTTAAGACATTTTCAAAAGGAGGCTGCCAATACAAAGAAAACCAATATAGCTTTCATATCCAAAGTTTCTTGATCACTTGCCACAATAAAGTAGACTATACCAAATACCGTTGCTTGTATTATACTATACCATACATGATAGTATTTTCAATATTTAAATCAATTCTAGTAATTCTAGTATAGAATCATCTGTGAGTTACTTACCCAGCTACTACTCACATTGCCAGGCATTACTACTACTTCCCTCAGGTTTCTAAAGGAATAACACTGAGAGTTCAAACATTTCTAATATAATTATTTATGAACCTTCACCAGAATGCTTTCTAAGGTTTATCAGCTAGACTTTAAGAAAAGGTACTTATTAAGCAGGTGTAGCAGGAACAATTTTACAAAAGCAATCACTCCAACCTGATGAGCACACTTTCCCCTTGCAAACCCAAGGACCCTGAGAAGATTAAAGGAAAAAAATGTAGTGAATTATAGAGAACACATGTGGAAGTGGTAACTTATAGCCTCTGGTCAATGCAATAGCCTATTCTTTCATTTCTTTCTCCCTTAGTTAGTTCCTCTTAATTTAGCACTCTACAGGGCTCCAAGGATAAGGATCTTTTATAGGGTCCATAGCCTTTTTTATCCAGTCAAAAAAAAATAAGAGGCCATTCTTTGCCTCAGTTTTTCTCTAACCTTAGTGCTGCTTCAGTCAAACTGAGACTTATTGATGACATTTGCTTTAAAATGCCATAGTCTCCCATTGCTTCTGGAGCCATCTCCAATTGTCATGATCTATGTCTTGCCATTGGACTACATATGATTCTGGAGGAGAAAGTGAGGCCGGAACAGCTTATTCTCACTTAAATTCACTTCATTCACATGTCATAGCATCACCTCCCTAATGTCATGATCTTTTTCAATAACAAACAATAAATAACAATAACAAGGGTCCATAGCAAGCAATTCTCAGTTTTCATAAATCCTCCTCATTACTGACTGGTTCCAAATTAACTTGCTGCTTTAAATTGTAGCCCAATGGTATGTCTGATTCAGCTATTTAAAGAGTTATTTCCTTTGTGGTGTCATCTTTCTTTAAGCAAAAATCAAAACACTTATTCTTCTCAAATGGATTAAAACCAGTTCACAACTAGTTTGCACTTTTGATTGGTTTCTTGATTGAATCAGTAAAATGGTCAAAATGTCCTTATTTCAGGGGCAGTGGAGTCCCACTTTTATACTAGGTCACCAGATATACCTTCCAACAAATGCTTTCATGTGGACAATTCCCAAATATTTTACATGTAGTTTGGTCAAGATAATGGGAAAACCATCTTCTAAAATAATATAGTCATTTATCCATAAATGACACCTTTTAGGAACAGATATTGCAGGCTAATAACTAGTAAATAATTTCATCCCTTTAATAAGTCTCTCCTAAGTGCTGACCAATAATCCAGTGTTGCATATGTAGTGACAATTAAAGGGATGGGTTTGTCCTTAGAAAAAGTGTCCCAAGACACTTGTGATTAATATAAATTTTACTAGAATGTAAACTCTTTGAGAGTAGGGTGTTTCATTCTTTATATCTTCAATGCTTAATGCATGCATCTAGCACATAGTAGGTACTTAATCAGTGTTTGTTGGTATAGGCATGTGTCTTAATGTAGTATAAGTGAAGTTCACCATCCTAAGATGCAGTAAAAGAGGGGATATCAATCTCATTTCAGAGGTAGCTACATGATTCAGTGGATAGAACATGGGGTCTGGAGTCAAGAAGATTTGAATTCAAATCTGGCCTCAGATACTTATTAGCTATGTGACCCCAGGCAAGTCATTTAACACTATTTGCCTCAGTTTTCTCATTTTTAAAATGAGCTGGAGAAGGAAATGACAAAACAAAGCATCTTTGCCAAGAAAATCCCAAATGGGGTCATGAAGAGTCAGATATAACTGAAAAGATTGAACAATGACTCATAGTACAAAGAGAGGTCAAAAGGAGTTGAGAGAGATCAGATCTACTAGGGTTCTTAGGAGAAAAAAGCATAAATACTGGTAAAGACCAAGAGGTTTTAATAGAATAGAAAAAGTTTAGACATTGGTTTATAAATTTTAAATCAAAATCACAGATCTTTAAGGAAACTTATAGATCATGTAGTTTTATACCATCATTTCAGAGATAAGGAGACTGAGAACCAGAGATATAAAAAGGTGTCTTCCCCATTATACTATGAGTTCCTGGAGAGCAGGTATTGTTTTTTTCCTTTCTTTGTACTTTTATGTACTTAACACCATTCCTGATCTATAGCAGACAATAAATGCTTGTTGACTGACTGAGTAAAGTGAATCAATTCCTAACTATAAGACTTTTGCATCTCTTTGTTACAACAGGCAATTGAAATTTCTTCATAAAAGAGCCACACTGTAAATTTATGGCAATGCTTCTCTAATACCCACTGAATAATCCCTGAAATCTTAAAGACTACACAGTGACCTCAATAACTCTGCCAATGAGCCTTCTGGGAAATTATTGAATAGGATGTCTTTGCCGATTATCAATACGCCATAACCAGAGTTGACTTCCATTTTGCATTCATAACCATTTATGACTGTTACAAATATTATGCTATCCTAAGGCATACTGCTACTGACCCTGTGAATATGAAGCAACTCTAGGGCTTTACTGTCATGTCAATAATCAAGATGACCTGATGCCAGGAATATGAATTGCTGTAACTGTTCATAGACCTCATTCTAATGGATTTTGAATGACACAGTCTCTCAAGGTGACCCTTTTTCTTGAAGAATCTCTACTCCTCATCCTTGCACCTGCAGAATAAAAGTCTAACCCTGTTCAAGTTGAAGTGTATGTCTCAGCCTATAAAAATGAAAAGACCTGCAGATATTGCAGTGAATGCATTTTCTACATTCAGTTAAACAACAAACATTTATTAGTTTGACAATTCGGTTCAACAAACATTTACTAAGTGCTTATTATGTGCAAGATGCTATGTTTTGCTGACCCTGTTGGTCAGAGCTCTATGCTTGTATATTATGAACATTTATTTCGGCATCTGTTCCTTTAATTTTTTTTCTACGTGCAGCAATTCAGTCTCACTAGCTAGGGCATTGTCTTGGTCCTCCAAAAGTGTTATAAAGTGTCAATTTTTGATAACTCAGGATATGCTGGTGAAAAGCCTCATCATAAAATCTATATAAGAGATGATCCCAAAACATGTCATATAAGAAATCTGGAAAATTGCAGTATTGAGACAGATGGCACAATTTTATCATATAAGCAGGAATATTCTCACCAGGCTGTGGATTTCTTTGCAAAACATAAATCTCTGAACAATCATTCCTGGTACTGGTGAGAAGTGCACTTTCAGTAATCCCAAGAGTTCCTCAAATATCTTAGCACAACATGCTTCTGTCCAGGGCCCTTTGTTTTAATTGCTTTTCATTAAAAACAAAGTCTCTCTTAAAACCCAGGGTAATACCTGACTGACATATCAAACCCTCCATGAGGCCCAAAGCAACCATTTTTAAAAACACAGATTTTGCTTAACTTCCATAAGGGAGGAACTAGACTTAATGGGATCATTTGAGTTTTTGAAAGTGAACTATGATTGCCCATACATGTCCTCCTTTTGCAATGTTCCACTTTTATCGCCAGAAAATGGCTTATATCTTGTATGTCACAAAAGAATAAGATCAACATGAAGTTTCTTTTGCCAATAATTCTTAAGTCGTAGCGCTATCCTGGAAGCCACTGCAGTAAAAAATCATATCCCAGAGACAACTGGCCAACCTTGCCATAGTAAAAGGAGATTGAGCTCAGTCCTTGAAGACCATATATGTTGCTCGAAGCACAGATGATTGCAATTCATATCCCTCTTTGTATTTACTCTATGTCTGGTATCCAGATCAGCTCAGGATATCCAACAAACACCTGGAAAACAAACTTTTTACTTGTTTTCTGGACAGTATACAGTCAGTCAGAAAGGAAAAATGTAGAAAGGAAAGCACAAGTATTGCCAATCACTACATCTAAATTTCTTCCCAACTTTTTTTTACCTGAGTTTTACCTGACTATATGTACTCTAACATTATGCCTTACATGGCAGGGTGAATATAATTGAAGATTGGCTGGATTTAACATATATAGACTTTGACCAATGCTATTTGTAATGCTGACCCTATCTAAATAACCTTTCCTCTCTATCCTAATTGCAAAAGAAGTTTCCAGGGCCACTGTCCAGTACACTATCCAGTGTACAGTGTACAGCCTCCTAGTGTACTCCCATAACTTTTGTTTTATATACATATATAAATTATTTTTATTTATATATACACCCATATATAGTGTATATATATAATATATGTATATATATATTTATATATATATATATATACACATGTA